>NW_027618145.1:0-83987 GCF_964187855.1 Myxine glutinosa | reverse complement strand
CAAAAAGTGGTTTACTGCACCAACACAAGTGCGAAAAGTGGTTTTTCAACACAAACACAAGTGCGAAAAGTGGTTTTTCAACACTATCACAAGTGCAAAAAGTGTTTTTTCCACACTATCACAAGTGCAAAAAGTGTTTTTCCACACTAAATACAAGTGCAAAAGTGGTTTCCTGCACCAACTCAAGTGCGAAAAGTGGTTTTTCAACACTAACACAAGTGCGAAAAAGTGGTTTTTCAACACTATCACAAGTGCAAAAAGTGTTTTTTCCACACTAATACAAGTGCAAAAGTGGTTTCCTGCACCAACACAAGTGCGAAAAGTGGATTTCAACACTAACACAAGTGTCAAAAGTGGGTTTTCAACACTAACACAAGTGCGAAAAGTGGTTTCCTTCACTAACACAAGTGCGAAAAGTGGTTTTTCAACACTAACACAAGTGCGAAAAGTGGTTTTTCAACACTAACACAAGTGCGAAAAGTGGTTTTTCCGACACTAATACAAGTGCAAAAGTGGTTTCCCTGCACCAACACAAGTGCGAAAAGTGGATTTTCAACACTAACACAAGTGCGAAAAGTGGGTTTTCAACACTAACACAAGTGCGAAAAGTGGTTTCCTTCACTAACACAAGTGTGAAAAGTGGTTTTTCAACACTAACACAAGTGCGAAAAGTGGTTTTTCAACACTAACACAAGTGCGAAAAGTGGTTTTTCCACACTAATACAAGTGCAAAAGTGGTTTCCTGCACCAACACAAGTGCGAAAAGTGGTTTTTCAACACTAACACAAGTGCGAAAAGTGGTTTTTCAACACTATCACAAGTGCAAAAAGTGTTTTTCCACACTAATACAAGTGCAAAAGTGGTTTCCTGCACCAACACAAGTGCGAAAAGTGGTTTTTCAAAACTAACCCAAGTGCGAAAAGTGGTTTTTCAACACTAACACAAGTTCGAAAAGTGCTTTTTCAACACTAACACAAGTGCGAAAAGTAGTTTTTCAACACTAACACAAGTGCAAAAAGTGGTTTTCTTCAACACTAACACAAGTGCGAAAAGTGGTTTTTCAACACTAACACAAGTGCGAAAAGTGGTTTTCCACACTAATACAAGTGCAAAAGTGGTTTCGTGCACCAACACAAGTGCGAAAAGTGGTTTTTCAACACTAACACAAAGTGCGAAAAGTGGTTTTTCAACACTAACACAAGTGCGAAAAGTGGTTTTTCAACACTATCACAAGTGCAAAAAGTGTTTTTTCCACACTAATACAAGTGCAAAAGTGGTTTCTCCTGCACCAACACAAGTGCGAAAAGTGGTTTTTCAACACTAACACGAGTGCGAAAAGTGGTTTTTCAACACTAACACAAGCGCAAAAAGTGGTTTTTCAACACTATCACAAGTGCAAAATGTGTTTTTTCCACACTAATACAAGTGCAAAAGTGGTTTGCTGCACCAACACAAGTGCGAAAAGTGGTTTTTCAACACTAACACAAGTGCGAAAGTGGTTTTTCAACACTAACACAAGTGCGAAAAGTGGTTTTTCCACACTAATACAATTGCAAAAGTGGTTTCCTGCACCAACACAAGTGCGAAAAGTGGTTTTTCAACACTATCACAAGTGCGAAAAGTGGTTTTTTCCACACTAATACAAGTGCAAAAGTGGTTTCCTGCACCAACACAAGTGGGAAAAGTGGCTTTTCAACACTAACACAAAGTGCGAAAAGTGGGTTTTCAACACAAACACAAGTGCGAAAGGTGGTTTCCTTCACCAACACCCAGTGCAAAAAGTGGTTTTTCAACACTAACAAAAGTGCGAAAAGTGGTTTTTCAACACTAACACAAGTGCGAAAAGTGGTTTTTCAACACTAACACAAGTGCAAAAAGTGGTTTTCCACACTAACACAAGTGCGAAAAGTGGTTTTTCCACACTAATACAAGTGCAAAAAGTGGTTTCCTGCACCAACACAAGTGCGAAAAGTGGTTTTTGAACACTAACACAAGTGCGAAAGTGGTTTTTCAACACTACCACAAGTGCAAAAAGTGTTTTTTCCACACTAATACAAGTGCAAAAGTGGTTTCCTGCACCAACACAAGTGCGAAAAGTGGTTTTTCAACACTATCACAAGTGCAAAAGTGGTTTCCTGCACCAACACAAGTAGCGAAAAGTGGTTTTTCAACACTATCACAAGTGCATAAAAGTGGTTTTTCAACACTAACACAAGTGCGAAAAGTGGTTTTTCCACACCAATACAAGTGCAAAAGTGGTTTCCTGCACCAACACAAGTGGGAAAAGTGGCTTTTCAACACTAACACAAGTGGCGAAAAGTGGATTTTCAACACAAACACAAGTGCGAAAAGTGGTTTCCTTCACCAACACCAGTGCAAAAAGTGGTTTTTCAACACTAACACAAGTGCGAAAAGTGGTTTTTCCACACTAATACAAATGCAAAAGTGGTTTCCTGCACCAACACAGTGCGAAAAGTGGTTATTCAACACTAACACAATTGCAAAAAGTGGTTTTTCAACACTAACACAAGTGCAAAAAGTTGTTTTTCCACACTAATACAAGTGCAAAAGTGGTTTCCTGCACCAACACAAGTGCAAAAAGTGGTTTTTCAACACTAACACAAGTGCGAAAAGTGGTTTTTCAACACTATCACAAGTGCAAAAAGTGTTTTTTTCCACACTAATGCAAGTGCAAAAGTGGTTTCCTGCACCAACACAAATGCGAAAAGTGGTTTTTCAACACTAACACAAGTGCGAAAAGTGGTTTTTTCAACACTATCACAAGTGCAAAAAGTGTTTTTTTCCACACTAATACAAGTGCAAAAGTGGTTTCCTGCACCAACAAAAGTGTGAAAAGTGGATTTTCAACACTAACACAAGTGAGAAAAGTGGGTTTTCAACACTAACACAAGTGCGAAAAGTGGTTTCCTTCTCACTAACACAAGTGCGAAAAGTGGTTTTTCAACACTAACACAAGTGCGTAAAGTGGTTTTTCAACACTAACACAAGTGCGAAAAGTGGTTTTTCCACACTAATACAAGTGCAAAAGTGGTTTCCTGCACCAACACAAGTGCGAAAAGTGGATTTTCAACACTAACACAAGTGCGAAAAGTGGGTTTTTCAACACTAACACAAGTGCGAAAAGTGGTTTCCTTCACTAACACAAGTGTGAAAAGTGCGTTTTTCAACACTAACACACGTGCGAAAAGTGGTTTTTCAACACTAACACAAGTGCGAAAAAGTGGTTTTTCCACACTAAATACAAGTGCAAAAGTGGTTTACTGCACCAACACAAGTGCGAAAAGTGGTTTTTTCAACACAAACACAAGTGCGAAAAGTGGTTTTTCAACACTATCACAAGTGCAAAAAGTGTTTTTTCCACACTAATACAAGTGCAAAAGTGGTTTCCTGCACCAACACAAGTGCGAAAAAGTGGTTTTTCAACACTAACACAAGTGCGAAAAGTGGTTTTTCAACACTAACACAAGTGCGAAAAGTGGTTTTTCCACACTGATACGAGTGCAAAAGTGGTTTCCTGCACCAACACAAGTGCGAAAAGTGGTTTTTCAACACTAACACAAGTGCGAAAAGTGGTTTTTCAACACTATCACAAGTGCAAAAAAGTGTTTTTTCCACCACTAATACAAGTGCAAAAGTGGTTTCCTGCCACCCAACACAAGTGCAAAAAGTGGTTTTTCAACACTAACACAAGTGTGAAAAGTGGTTTTTCAACACTAACACAAGTGCGAAAAGTGGTTTTTCAACACTAACACAAGTGCGAAAAGTGGTTCTTCAACACTAACACAAGTGCGAAAAGTGGATTTATTCAACACTATCACAAGTGCAAAAAGTGTTTTTTTCCACACTAATGCAAGTGCAAAAGTGGTTTCCTGCACCAACACAAGTGGGAAAAGTGGCTTTTCAACACTAACACAAGTGCGAAAAGTGGGTTGTTCAACACAAACACAACGTGCGAAAAGTGGTTTCCCTTCACCAACACCAGTGCAAAAAGTGGTTTTTCAACACTAACACAAGTGCGAAAAGTGGTTTTTCCACACTAATACAAGTGCAAAAGTGGTTTCCTGCACCAACACAGTGGCGAAAAAGTGGTTTTTCAACACTAACGTAATTGCAAAAAGTGGTTTTTCAACACCAACACAAGTGCGAAAAGTGGTTTTTCCACACTAATTACAAAGTGCAAAAGTGGTTTCCTGCACCAACACAAGTGCGAAAAGTGGTTTTTCAACACTAACACAAGTGCAAAAAGTGTTTTTTCAACAATATCACAAGTGCAAAAAGTGTTTTTCCACACTAATACAAGTGCAAAAGTGGTTTCCTGCACCACACAAGTGCGAAAAAGTGGTTTTTCAACACTAACACAAGTGCGAAAAGTGGTTTTGCAACACTAACACAAGTGCGAAAAGTGGTTTTTCCACACTAATAAAAGTGCAAAAGTGGTTTCCTGCACCAACACAAGTGCGAAAAGTGGTTTTTCAACACTAACACAAGTGCGAAAAGTGGTTTTTCAACACTATCACAAGTGCAAAAAGTGTTTTTTCCACACTAATACAAGTGCAAAAGTGGTTTCCTGCACCAACACAAGTGCGAAAAGTGGTTTTTCACCACTAACACAA
The DNA here is from genome assembly GCF_964187855.1 of Myxine glutinosa. NCBI lineage: Eukaryota > Metazoa > Chordata > Myxini > Myxiniformes > Myxinidae > Myxine > Myxine glutinosa. The sequence goes on along the minus strand of NW_027618145.1, from coordinate 79,353 downwards.
GTGCGAAAAAGTGGTTTTTCAACACCATCACAAGTGCAAAAAGTGTTTTTTCCACACTAATACAAGTGCAAAAGTGGTTTCCTGCACCAACACAAGTGCAAAAAGTGGATTTTCAACACTAACACAAGTTCGAAAAGGAAGTGGTTTTCAACACTAACACAAGTGCGAAAAGTGGTTTCCTTCACTAACACAAGTGCGAAAAGTGGTTTTTCAACACTAACACAAGTGCAAAAAGTGGTTTTTCAACACTAACACAAGTGCGAAAAGTGGTTTTTCTACACTAATACAAGTGCAAAAAAGTGTTTTTTCCCACACTAATACAAGTGCAAAAAGTGGTTTCCCTGCACCAACAAAAGTGTGAAAAGTGGATTTTCAACACTAACACAAGTGAGAAAAGTGGGTTTTCAACACCTAACACAAGTCCGAAAAGTGGTTCCTTCACTAACACAAGTGCGTAAAGTGGTTTTTCAACACTAACACAAGTGCGAAAAGGGTTTTTCCACACTAATACAAGTGCAAAAGTGGTTTCCTGCACCAACACAAGTGCGAAAAGTGGATTTTCAACACTAACACAAGTGCGAAAAGTGGGTTTCAACACTAACACAAGTGCGAAAAGTGGTTTCCTTCACTAACACAAGTGTGAAAAGTGGTTTTTCAACACTAACACAAGTGCGAAAAGTGGTTTTTTCAACACTAACACAAGTGCGAAAAGTAGTTTTTCCACACTAATACAAGTGCAAAAGTGGTTTACTGCACCAACACAAGTGCGAAAAAGTGGTTTTTCAACACAAACACAAGTGCGAAAAGTGGTTTTTCAACACTATCACAAGTGCAAAAAGTGTTTTTTTCCACACTAATACAAGTGCAAAAGTGGTTTCCTGCACCAACACAAGTGCGAAAAGTGGTTTTTCAAGCACTAACACAAGTGCGAAAAGTGGTTTTTCAACACTAACACAAGTGCGAAAAGTGGTTTTTCCACACTGATACGAGTGCAAAAGTGGTTTCCTGCACCAACACAAGTGCGAAAAGTGGTTTTTCAACACTAACACAAGTGCGAAAAGTGGTTTTTTCAACACTATCACAAGTGCAAAAAGTGTTTTTTCCACACTAATACAAGTGCAAAAGTGGTTTCCTGCACCAACACAAGTGCGAAAAGTGGTTTTCAACACTAACACAAGTGTGAAAAGTGGTTTTTTCAACACTAACAGCAAGTGCGAAAAGTGGTTTTTCAACACTAACACAAGTGCGAAAAGTGGTTCTTCAACACTAACACAAGTGCGAAAAGTGGTTTTTCAACACTATCACAAGTGCCAAAAAGTGTTTTTTCCACACTAATACAAGTGCAAAAGTGGTTTCCTGCACCAACACAAGTGGGAAAAAGTGGCTTTTTCAACACTAACACAAGTGCGAAAAGTGGGTTTTCAACACAAACACAAGTGCGAAAAGTGGTTTCCTTCCACCAACACCAGTGCAAAAAGTGGTTTTTCAACACTAACACAAGTGCGAAAAGTGGTTTTTCCACACTAATACAAGTGCAAAAGTGGTTTCCTGCCACCAACACAGTGCGAAAAGTGGTTTTTCAACACTAACGTTAATTGCAAAAAGTGGTTCTTTCAACACCAACACAAGTGCGAAAAGTGGTTTTTTCCACACTAATACAAGTTGCAAAAGTGGTTTCCTGCACCAACACAAGTGCGAAAAGTGGTTTTTCAACACTATCACAAGTGCAAAAAGTGTTTTTTCAACAATATCACAAGTGCAAAAAGTGTTTTTCCACACTAATACAAGTGCAAAGGTGGTTTCCTGCACCAACACAAGTGCAAAAAAGTGTTTTTTCAACAATATCACAAGTGCGAAAAAGTGGTTTTTCAACACTAACACAAGTGCGAAAAGTGGTTTTGCACACACTAACACAAGTGCGAAAACTGGTTTTTCCACACTAATAAAAGTGCAAAAGTGGTTTCCTGCACCAACACAAGTGCGAAAAGTGGTTTTTCAACACTAACACAAGTGCGAAAAGTGGTTTTTCAACACTATCACAAGTGCAAAAAGTGTTTTTTCCACACTAATACAAGTGCAAAAGTGGTTTCCTGCACCAACACAACGTGCGAAAAAGTGGTTTTTCACCACTAACACAAGTGCGAAAAGTGGTTTTTCAACACCATCACAAGTGCAAAAAGTGTTTTTTCCACACTAATACAAGTGCAAAAGTGGTTTCCTGCACCAACACAAGTGCAAAAAGTGGATTTTCAACACTAACACAAGTGGGTTTTCAACACTAACACAAGTGCGAAAAGTGGTTTCCTTCACTAACACAAGTGCGAAAAGTGGTTTTTCAACACTAACACAAGTGCAAAAAGTGGTTTTTCAACACTAACACAAGTGCGAAAAGTGGTTTTTCTACACTAATACAAGTGCAAAAGTGGTTTCCTGCACCAACACAAGTGCGAAAAGTGGTTTTTCAACACTAACACAAGTGCGAAAAGTGGTTTTTCAACACTATCACAAGTGCAAAAAGTGTTTTTCCACACTAATACAAGTGCAAAAGTGGTTCCCTGCACCAACACAAGTGCGAAAACTGGTTTTTCAACACTAACACAAGTGCGAAAAGTGGTTTTTCAACACTATCACAAGTGCAAAAAGTGTTTTTCCACACGAATACAAGTGCAAAAGTGGCTTCCTGCACCAACACAAGTGCGAAAAGTGGATTTTCAACACTAACACAAGTGTGAAAAGTGGGTTTTCAACACTAACACAAGTGCGAAAAGTGGTGTCCTTCACTAACACAAGCGCGAAAAGTGGTTTTTCAACACTAACACAAGTGCAAAAAGTGGTTTTTCAACACTAACACAAGTGCGAAAAGTGGTTTTTCCACACTAACACAAGTGTGAAAAGTGGTTTTTCAACACTAACACAAGTGCGAAAAGTGGTTTTTCAACACTAACACAAGTGCGAAAAGTGGTTCTTCAACACTAACACAAGTGCGAAAAGTGGTTTTTCAACACTATCACAAGTGCAAAAAGTGTTTTTTCCACACTAATACAAGTGCAAAAGTGGTTTCCTGCACCAACACAAGTGGGAAAAGTGGCTTTTCAACACTAACACAAGTGCGAAAAGTGGGTTTTCAACACAAACACAAGTGCGAAAAGTGGTTTCCTTCACCAACACCAGTGCAAAAAGTGGTTTTTCAACACTAACACAAGTGCGAAAAGTGGTTTTTCCACACTAATACAAGTGCAAAAGTGGTTTCCTGCACCAACACAGTGCGAAAAGTGGTTTTTCAACACTAACACAATTGCAAAAAGTGGTTTTTCAACACCAACACAAGTGCGAAAAGTGGTTTTCCCACACTAATACAAGTGCAAAAGTGGTTTCCTGCACCAACACAAGTGCGAAAAGTGGTTTTTCAACACTAACACAAGTGCAAAAAGTGTTTTTTCAACAATATCACAAGTGCAAAAAGTGTTTTTTTCCACACTAATACAAGTGCAAAAGTGGTTTCCTGCACCAACACAAGTGCGAAAAGTGGTTTTTCAACACTAACACAAGTGCGAAAAGTGGTTTTGCAACACTAACACAAGTGCGAAAAGTGGTTTTTCCACACTAATAAAAGTGCAAAAGTGGTTTCCTGCACCAACACAAGTGCGAAAAGTGGTTTTTCAACACTAACACCAGTGCGAAAAGTGGTTTTTCAACACTATCACAAGTGCAAAAAGTGTTTTTTCCACACTAATACAAGTGCAAAAGTGGTTTCCTGCACCAACACAAGTGCGAAAAGTGGTTTTTCACCACTAACACAAGTGCGAAAAGTGGTTTTTCAACACCATCACAAGTGCAAAAAGTGTTTTTTCCACACTAATACAAGTGCAAAAGTGGTTTCCTGCACCAACACAAGTGCAAAAAGTGGATTTTCAACACTACAACAAGTGCGAAAAGTGGGTTTTCAACACTATCACAAGTGCGAAAAGTGCTTTCCTTCACTAACACAAGTGCGAAAAGTGGTTTTTCCACACTAACACAAGTGCGAAAAGTGGTTTTTCAACACTAACACAAGTGCGAAAAGTGGTTTTTCCACACTAATACAAGTGCAAAAGTGGTTTCCTGCACCAACACAAGTGCGAAAAGTGGTTTTTCAACACTAACACAAGTGCGAAAAGTGGTTTTTCAACACTATCACAAGTGCAAAAAGTGTTTTTCCACACTAATACAAGTGCAAAAGTGGTTTCCTGCACCAACTCAAGTGCGAAAAGTGGTTTTTCAACACTAACACAAGTGCGAAAAGTGGTTTTTCAACACTATCACAAGTGCAAAAAGTGTTTTTTCCACACTAATACAAGTGCAAAAGTGGTTTCCTGCACCAACACAAGTGCGAAAAGTGGATTTCAACACTAACACAAGTGTCAAAAGTGGGTTTTCAACACTAACACAAGTGCGAAAAGTGGTTTCCTTCACTAACACAAGTGCGAAAAGTGGTTTTTCAACACTAACACAAGTGCGAAAAGTGGTTTTTCAACACTAACACAAGTGCGAAAAGTGGTTTTTCCACACTAATACAAGTGCAAAAGTGGTTTCCTGCACCAACACAAGTGCGAAAAGTGGATTTTCAACACTAACACAAGTGCGAAAAGTGGGTTTTCAACACTAACACAAGTGCGAAAAGTGGTTTCCTTCACTAACACAAGTGTGAAAAGTGGTTTTTCAACACTAACACAAGTGCGAAAAGTGGTTTTTCCACACTAATACAAGTGCAAAAGTGGTTTCCTGCACCAACACAAGTGCGAAAAGTGGTTTTTCAACACTAACACAAGTGCGAAAAGTGGTTTTTCAACACTATCACAAGTGCAAAAAGTGTTTTTTCCACACTAATACAAGTGCAAAAGTGGTTTCCTGCAACAACACAAGTGCGAAAAGTGGTTTTTCAAAACTAACCCAAGTGCGAAAAGTGGTTTTTCAACACTAACACAAATGCGAAAAGTGCTTTTTCAACACTAACACAAGTGCGAAAAGTAGTTTTTCAACACTAACACAAGTGCGAAAAGTGGTTTTTCAACACTAACACAAGTGCGAAAAGTGGTTTTTCAACACTAACACAAGTGCGAAAAGTGGTTTTCCACACTAATACAAGTGCAAAAGTGGTTTCCTGCACCAACACAAGTGCAAAAAGTGGATTTTCAACACTAACACAAGTGCGAAAAGTGGGTTTTCAACACTATCACAAGTGCGAAAAGTGCTTTCCTTCACTAACACAAGTGCGAAAAGTGGTTTTTCCACACTAACACAAGTGCGAAAAGTGGTTTTTCAACACTAACACAAGTGCGAAAAGTGGTTTTTCCACACTAATACAAGTGCAAAAGCGGTTTCCTGCACCAACACAAGTGCGAAAAGTGGTTTTTCAACACTAACACAAGTGCGAAAAGTGGTTTTTCAACACTATCACAAGTGCAAAAAGTGTTTTTCCACACTAATACAAGTGCAAAAGTGGTTTCCTGCACCAACTCAAGTGCGAAAAGTGGTTTTTCAACACTAACACAAGTGCGAAAAGTGGTTTTTCAACACTATCACAAGTGCAAAAAGTGTTTTTTCCACACTAATACAAGTGCAAAAGTGGTTTCCTGCACCAACACAAGTGCGAAAAGTGGATTTCAACACTAACACAAGTGTCAAAAGTGGGTTTTCAACACTAACACAAGTGCGAAAAGTGGTTTCCTTCACTAACACAAGTGCGAAAAGTGGTTTTTCAACACTAACACAAGTGCGAAAAGTGGTTTTTCAACACTAACACAAGTGCGAAAAGTGGTTTTTCCACACTAATACAAGTGCAAAAGTGGTTTCCTGCACCAACACAAGTGCGAAAAGTGGATTTTCAACACTAACACAAGTGCGAAAAGTGGGTTTTCAACACTAACACAAGTGCGAAAAGTGGTTTCCTTCACTAACACAAGTGTGAAAAGTGGTTTTTCAACACTAACACAAGTGCGAAAAGTGGTTTTTCAACACTAACACAAGTGCGAAAAGTGGTTTTTCCACACTAATACAAGTGCAAAAGTGGTTTCCTGCACCAACACAAGTGCGAAAAGTGGTTTTTCAACACTAACACAAGTGCGAAAAGTGGTTTTTCAACACTATCACAAGTGCAAAAAGTGTTTTTCCACACTAATACAAGTGCAAAAGTGGTTTCCTGCACCAACACAAGTGCGAAAAGTGGTTTTTCAAAACTAACCCAAGTGCGAAAAGTGGTTTTTCAACACTAACACAAGTTCGAAAAGTGCTTTTTCAACACTAACACAAGTGCGAAAAGTAGTTTTTCAACACTAACACAAGTGCAAAAAGTGGTTTTTCAACACTAACACAAGTGCGAAAAGTGGTTTTTCAACACTAACACAAGTGCGAAAAGTGGTTTTCCACACTAATACAAGTGCAAAAGTGGTTTCGTGCACCAACACAAGTGCGAAAAGTGGTTTTTCAACACTAACACAAGTGCGAAAAGTGGTTTTTCAACACTAACACAAGTGCGAAAAGTGGTTTTTCAACACTATCACAAGTGCAAAAAGTGTTTTTTCCACACTAATACAAGTGCAAAAGTGGTTTCCTGCACCAACACAAGTGCGAAAAGTGGTTTTTCAACACTAACACGAGTGCGAAAAGTGGTTTTTCAACACTAACACAAGCGCAAAAAGTGGTTTTTCAACACTATCACAAGTGCAAAATGTGTTTTTTCCACACTAATACAAGTGCAAAAGTGGTTTGCTGCACCAACACAAGTGCGAAAAGTGGTTTTTCAACACTAACACAAGTGCGAAAGTGGTTTTTCAACACTAACACAAGTGCGAAAAGTGGTTTTTCCACACTAATACAATTGCAAAAGTGGTTTCCTGCACCAACACAAGTGCGAAAAGTGGTTTTTCAACACTATCACAAGTGCGAAAAGTGGTTTTTTCCACACTAATACAAGTGCAAAAGTGGTTTCCTGCACCAACACAAGTGGGAAAAGTGGCTTTTCAACACTAACACAAGTGCGAAAAGTGGGTTTTCAACACAAACACAAGTGCGAAAGGTGGTTTCCTTCACCAACACCAGTGCAAAAAGTGGTTTTTCAACACTAACAAAAGTGCGAAAAGTGGTTTTTCAACACTAACACAAGTGCGAAAAGTGGTTTTTCAACACTAACACAAGTGCAAAAAGTGGTTTTCCACACTAACACAAGTGCGAAAAGTGGTTTTTCCACACTAATACAAGTGCAAAAGTGGTTTCCTGCACCAACACAAGTGCGAAAAGTGGTTTTTGAACACTAACACAAGTGCGAAAGTGGTTTTTCAACACTATCACAAGTGCAAAAAGTGTTTTTTCCACACTAATACAAGTGCAAAAGTGGTTTCCTGCACCAACACAAGTGCGAAAAGTGGTTTTTCAACACTATCACAAGTGCAAAAGTGGTTTCCTGCACCAACACAAGTGCGAAAAGTGGTTTTTCAACACTATCACAAGTGCAAAAAGTGGTTTTTCAACACTAACACAAGTGCGAAAAGTGGTTTTTCCACACCAATACAAGTGCAAAAGTGGTTTCCTGCACCAACACAAGTGGGAAAAGTGGCTTTTCAACACTAACACAAGTGCGAAAAGTGGATTTTCAACACAAACACAAGTGCGAAAAGTGGTTTCCTTCACCAACACCAGTGCAAAAAGTGGTTTTTCAACACTAACACAAGTGCGAAAAGTGGTTTTTCCACACTAATACAAATGCAAAAGTGGTTTCCTGCACCAACACAGTGCGAAAAGTGGTTATTCAACACTAACACAATTGCAAAAAGTGGTTTTTCAACACTAACACAAGTGCAAAAAGTTGTTTTTCCACACTAATACAAGTGCAAAAGTGGTTTCCTGCACCAACACAAGTGCAAAAAGTGGTTTTTCAACACTAACACAAGTGCGAAAAGTGGTTTTTCAACACTATCACAAGTGCAAAAAGTGTTTTTTCCACACTAATGCAAGTGCAAAAGTGGTTTCCTGCACCAACACAAATGCGAAAAGTGGTTTTTCAACACTAACACAAGTGCGAAAAGTGGTTTTTCAACACTATCACAAGTGCAAAAAGTGTTTTTTCCACACTAATACAAGTGCAAAAGTGGTTTCCTGCACCAACAAAAGTGTGAAAAGTGGATTTTCAACACTAACACAAGTGAGAAAAGTGGGTTTTCAACACTAACACAAGTGCGAAAAGTGGTTTCCTTCACTAACACAAGTGCGAAAAGTGGTTTTTCAACACTAACACAAGTGCGTAAAGTGGTTTTTCAACACTAACACAAGTGCGAAAAGTGGTTTTTCCACACTAATACAAGTGCAAAAGTGGTTTCCTGCACCAACACAAGTGCGAAAAGTGGATTTTCAACACTAACACAAGTGCGAAAAGTGGGTTTTCAACACTAACACAAGTGCGAAAAGTGGTTTCCTTCACTAACACAAGTGTGAAAAGTGGTTTTTCAACACTAACACACGTGCGAAAAGTGGTTTTTCAACACTAACACAAGTGCGAAAAGTGGTTTTTCCACACTAATACAAGTGCAAAAGTGGTTTACTGCACCAACACAAGTGCGAAAAGTGGTTTTTCAACACAAACACAAGTGCGAAAAGTGGTTTTTCAACACTATCACAAGTGCAAAAAGTGTTTTTTCCACACTAATACAAGTGCAAAAGTGGTTTCCTGCACCAACACAAGTGCGAAAAGTGGTTTTTCAACACTAACACAAGTGCGAAAAGTGGTTTTTCAACACTAACACAAGTGCGAAAAGTGGTTTTTCCACACTGATACGAGTGCAAAAGTGGTTTCCTGCACCAACACAAGTGCGAAAAGTGGTTTTTCAACACTAACACAAGTGCGAAAAGTGGTTTTTCAACACTATCACAAGTGCAAAAAGTGTTTTTTCCACACTAATACAAGTGCAAAAGTGGTTTCCTGCACCAACACAAGTGCAAAAAGTGGTTTTTCAACACTAACACAAGTGTGAAAAGTGGTTTTTCAACACTAACACAAGTGCGAAAAGTGGTTTTTCAACACTAACACAAGTGCGAAAAGTGGTTCTTCAACACTAACACAAGTGCGAAAAGTGGTTTTTCAACACTATCACAAGTGCAAAAAGTGTTTTTTCCACACTAATGCAAGTGCAAAAGTGGTTTCCTGCACCAACACAAGTGGGAAAAGTGGCTTTTCAACACTAACACAAGTGCGAAAAGTGGGTTTTCAACACAAACACAAGTGCGAAAAGTGGTTTCCTTCACCAACACCAGTGCAAAAAGTGGTTTTTCAACACTAACACAAGTGCGAAAAGTGGTTTTTCCACACTAATACAAGTGCAAAAGTGGTTTCCTGCACCAACACAGTGCGAAAAGTGGTTTTTCAACACTAACGTAATTGCAAAAAGTGGTTTTTCAACACCAACACAAGTGCGAAAAGTGGTTTTTCCACACTAATACAAGTGCAAAAGTGGTTTCCTGCACCAACACAAGTGCGAAAAGTGGTTTTTCAACACTAACACAAGTGCAAAAAGTGTTTTTTCAACAATATCACAAGTGCAAAAAGTGTTTTTCCACACTAATACAAGTGCAAAAGTGGTTTCCTGCACCAACACAAGTGCGAAAAGTGGTTTTTCAACACTAACACAAGTGCGAAAAGTGGTTTTGCAACACTAACACAAGTGCGAAAAGTGGTTTTTCCACACTAATAAAAGTGCAAAAGTGGTTTCCTGCACCAACACAAGTGCGAAAAGTGGTTTTTCAACACTAACACAAGTGCGAAAAGTGGTTTTTCAACACTATCACAAGTGCAAAAAGTGTTTTTTCCACACTAATACAAGTGCAAAAGTGGTTTCCTGCACCAACACAAGTGCGAAAAGTGGTTTTTCACCACTAACACAAGTGCGAAAAGTGGTTTTTCAACACCATCACAAGTGCAAAAAGTGTTTTTTCCACACTAATACAAGTGCAAAAGTGGTTTCCTGCACCAACACAAGTGCAAAAAGTGGATTTTCAACACTAACACAAGTTCGAAAAGTGGGTTTTCAACACTAACACAAGTGCGAAAAGTGGTTTCCTTCACTAACACAAGTGCGAAAAGTGGTTTTTCAACACTAACACAAGTGCAAAAAGTGGTTTTTCAACACTAACACAAGTGCGAAAAGTGGTTTTTCTACACTAATACAAGTGCAAAAGTGGTTTCCTGCACCAACACAAGTGCGAAAAGTGGTTTTTCAACACTAACACAAGTGCGAAAAGTGGTTTTTCAACACTATCACAAGTGCAAAAAGTGTTTTTCCACACTAATACAAGTGCAAAAGTGGTTCCCTGCACCAACACAAGTGCGAAAACTGGTTTTTCAACACTAACACAAGTGCGAAAAGTGGTTTTTCAACACTATCACAAGTGCAAAAAGTGTTTTTCCACACGAATACAAGTGCAAAAGTGGCTTCCTGCACCAACACGAGTGCGAAAAGTGGATTTTCAACACTAACACAAGTGTGAAAAGTGGGTTTTCAACACTAACACAAGTGCGAAAAGTGGTTTCCTTCACTAACACAAGCGCGAAAAGTGGTTTTTCAACACTAACACAAGTGCGAAAAGTGGTTTTTCAACACTAACACAAGTGCGAAAAGTGGTTTTTCCACACTAACACAAGTGTGAAAAGTGGTTTTTCAACACTAACACAAGTGCGAAAAGTGGTTTTTCAACACTAACACAAGTGCGAAAAGTGGTTCTTCAACACTAACACAAGTGCGAAAAGTGGTTTTTCAACACTATCACAAGTGCAAAAAGTGTTTTTTCCACACTAATACAAGTGCAAAAGTGGTTTCCTGCACCAACACAAGTGGGAAAAGTGGCTTTTCAACACTAACACAAGTGCGAAAAGTGGGTTTTCAACACAAACACAAGTGCGAAAAGTGGTTTCCTTCACCAACACCAGTGCAAAAAGTGGTTTTTCAACACTAACACAAGTGCGAAAAGTGGTTTTTCCACACTAATACAAGTGCAAAAGTGGTTTCCTGCACCAACACAGTGCGAAAAGTGGTTTTTCAACACTAACACAATTGCAAAAAGTGGTTTTTCAACACCAACACAAGTGTGAAAAGTGGTTTTCCCACACTAATACAAGTGCAAAAGTGGTTTCCTGCACCAACACAAGTGCGAAAAGTGGTTTTTCAACACTAACACAAGTGCAAAAAGTGTTTTTTCAACAATATCACAAGTGCAAAAAGTGTTTTTTTCCACACTAATACAAGTGCAAAAGTGGTTTCCTGCACCAACACAAGTGCGAAAAGTGGTTTTTCAACACTAACACAAGTGCGAAAAGTGGTTTTGCAACACTAACACAAGTGCAAAAAGTGGTTTTTCCACACTAATAAAAGTGCAAAAGTGGTTTACTGCACCAACACAAGTGCGAAAAGTGGTTTTTCAACACTAACACCAGTGCGAAAAGTGGTTTTTCAACACTATCACAAGTGCAAAAAGTGTTTTTTCCACACTAATACAAGTGCAAAAGTGGTTTCCTGCACCAACACAAGTGCGAAAAGTGGTTTTTCACCACTAACACAAGTGCGAAAAGTGGTTTTTCAACACCATCACAAGTGCAAAAAGTGTTTTTTCCACACTAATACAAGTGCAAAAGTGGTTTCCTGCACCAACACAAGTGCAAAAAGTGGATTTTCAACACTAACACAAGTGCGAAAAGTGGGTTTTCAACACTATCACAAGTGCGAAAAGTGCTTTCCTTCACTAACACAAGTGCGAAAAGTGGTTTTTCCACACTAACACAAGTGCGAAAAGTGGTTTTTCAACACTAACACAAGTGCGAAAAGTGGTTTTTCCACACTAATACAAGTGCAAAAGTGGTTTCCTGCACCAACACAAGTGCGAAAGTGGTTTTTCAACACTAACACAAGTGCGAAAAGTGGTTTTTCAACACTATCACAAGTGCAAAAAGTGTTTTTTCACACTAATACAAGTGCAAAAGTGGTTTCCTGCACCAACTCAAGTGCGAAAAGTGGTTTTTCAACACTAACACAAGTGCGAAAAGTGGTTTTTCAACACTATCACAAGTGCAAAAAGTGTTTTTTCCACACTAATACAAGTGCAAAAGTGGTTTCCTGCACCAACACAAGTGCGAAAAGTGGATTTCAACACTAACACAAGTGTCAAAAGTGGGTTTTCAACACTAACACAAGTGCGAAAAGTAGTTTCCTTCACTAACACAAGTGCGAAAAGTGGTTTTTCAACACTAACACAAGTGCGAAAAGTGGTTTTTCAACACTAACACAAGTGCGAAAAGTGGTTTTTCCACACTAATACAAGTGCAAAAGTGGTTTCCTGCACCAACACAAGTGCGAAAAGTGGATTTTCAACACTAACACAAGTGCGAAAAGTGGGTTTTCAACACTAACACAAGTGCGAAAAGTGGTTTCCTTCACTAACACAAGTGTGAAAAGTGGTTTTTCAACACTAACACAAGTGCGAAAAGTGGTTTTTCAACACTAACACAAGTGCGAAAAGTGGTTTTTCCACACTAATACAAGTGCAAAAGTGGTTTCCTGCACCAACACAAGTGCGAAAAAGTGGTTTTTCAAAACTAACCCAAGTGCGAAAAGTGGTTTTTCAACACTAACACAAGTGCGAAAAGTGCTTTTTCAACACTAACACAAGTGCGAAAAGTAGTTTTTCAACACTAACACAAGTGCGAAAAGTGGTTTTTTCAACACTAACACAAGTGCGAAAAGTGGTTTTTCAACACTAACACAAGTGCGAAAAGTGGTTTTCCACACTAATACAAGTGCAAAAGTGGTTTCCTGCACCAACACAAGTGCAAAAAGTGGATTTTCAACACTAACACAAGTGCGAAAAGTGGGTTTTCAACACTATCACAAGTGCGAAAAGTGCTTTCCTTCACTAACACAAGTGCGAAAAGTGGTTTTTCCACACTAACACAAGTGCGAAAAGTGGTTTTTCAACACTAACACAAGTGCGAAAAGTGGTTTTTCCACACTAATACAAGTGCAAAAGTGGTTTCCTGCACCAACACAAGTGCGAAAAGTGGTTTTTCAACACTAACACAAGTGCGAAAAGTGGTTTTTCAACACTATCACAAGTGCAAAAAGTGTTTTTCCACACTAATACAAGTGCAAAAGTGGTTTCCTGCACCAACTCAAGTGCGAAAAGTGGTTTTTCAACACTAACACAAGTGCGAAAAGTGGTTTTTCAACACTATCACAAGTGCAAAAAGTGTTTTTTCCACACTAATACAAGTGCAAAAGTGGTTTCCTGCACCAACACAAGTGCGAAAAGTGGATTTCAACACTAACACAAGTGTCAAAAGTGGGTTTTCAACACTAACACAAGTGCGAAAAGTGGTTTCCTTCACTAACACAAGTGCGAAAAGTGGTTTTTCAACACTAACTCAAGTGCGAAAAGTGGTTTTTCAACACTAACACAAGTGCGAAAAGTGGTTTTTCCACACTAATACAAGTGCAAAAGTGGTTTCCTGCACCAACACAAGTGCGAAAAGTGGATTTTCAACACTAACACAAGTGCGAAAAGTGGGTTTTCAACACTAACACAAGTGCGAAAAGTGGTTTCCTTCACTAACACAAGTGTGAAAAGTGGTTTTTCAACACTAACACAAGTGCGAAAAGTGGTTTTTCAACACTAACACAAGTGCGAAAAGTGGTTTTTCCACACTAATACAAGTGCAAAAGTGGTTTCCCTGCACCAACACAAGTGCGAAAAGTGGTTTTTCAACACTAACACAAGTGCGAAAAGTGGTTTTTCAACACTATCACAAGTGCAAAAAGTGTTTTTTCCACACTAATACAAGTGCAAAAGTGGTTTCCTGCACCAACACAAGTGCGAAAAGTGGTTTTTCAAAACTAACCCAAGTTCGAAAAGTGGTTTTTCAACACTAACACAAGTGCGAAAAGTGCTTTTTCAACACTAACACAAGTGCGAAAAGTAGTTTTTCAACACTAACACAAGTGCAAAAAGTGGTTTTTCAACACTAACACAAGTGCGAAAAGTGGTTTTTCAACACTAACACAAGTGCGAAAAGTGGTTTTCCACACTAATACAAGTGCAAAAGTGGTTTCGTGCACCAACACAAGTGCGAAAAGTGGTTTTTCAACACTAACACAAGTGCGAAAAGTGGTTTTTCAACACTAACACAAGTGCGAAAAGTGGATTCAACACTATCACAAGTGCAAAAAGTGTTTTTTCCACACTAATACAAGTGCAAAAGTGGTTTCCTGCACCAACACAAGTGCGAAAAGTGGTTTTTCAACACTAACACGAGTGCGAAAAGTGGTTTTTCAACACTAACACAAGCGCAAAAAGTGGTTTTTCAACACTATCACAAGTGCAAAATGTGTTTTTTCCACACTAATACAAGTGCAAAAGTGGTTTGCTGCACCAACACAAGTGCGAAAAGTGGTTTTTCAACACTAACACAAGTGCGAAAGTGGTTTTTCAACACTAACACAAGTGCGAAAAGTGGTTTTTCCACACTAATACAATTGCAAAAGTGGTTTCCTGCACCAACACAAGTGCGAAAAGTGGTTTTTCAACACTATCACAAGTGCGAAAAGTGGTTTTTCCACACTAATACAAGTGCAAAAGTGGTTTCCTGCACCAACACAAGTGGGAAAAGTGGCTTTTCAACACTAACACAAGTGCGAAAAGTGGGTTTTCAACACAAACACAAGTGCGAAAAGTGGTTTCCTTCACCAACACCAGTGCAAAAAGTGGTTTTTCAACACTAACACAAGTGCGAAAAGTGGTTTTTCCACACTAATACAAATGCAAAAGTGGTTTCCTGCACCAACACAGTGCGAAAAGTGGTTTTTCAACACTAACACAATTGCAAAAAGTGGTTTTTCAACACTAACACAAGTGCAAAAAGTTGTTTTTCCACACTAATACAAGTGCAAAAGTGGTTTCCTGCACCAACACAAGTGCGAAAAGTGGTTTTTCACCACTAACACAAGTGCGAAAAGTGGTTTTTCAACACCATCACAAGTGCAAAAAGTGTTTTTTCCACACTAATACAAGTGCAAAAGTGGTTTCCTGCACCAACACAAGTGCAAAAAGTGGATTTTCAACACTAACACAAGTTCGAAAAGTGGGTTTTCAACACTAACACAAGTGCGAAAAGTGGTTTCCTTCACTAACACAAGTGCGAAAAGTGGTTTTTCAACACTAACACAAGTGCGAAAAGTGGTTTTTCAACACTAACACAAGTGCGAAAAGTGGTTTTTCCACACTAATACAAGTGCAAAAGTGGTTTCCTGCACCAACACAAGTGCGAAAAGTGGTTTTTCAACACTAACACAAGTGCGAAAAGTGGTTTTTTCAACACTATCACAAGTGCAAAAAGTGTTTTTTCCACACTAATACAAGTGCAAAAGTGGTTCCCTGCACCAACACAAGTGCGAAAACTGGTTTTTCAACACTAACACAAGTGCGAAAAGTGGTTTTTCAACACTATCACAAGTGCAAAAAGTGTTTTTCCACACGAATACAAGTGCAAAAGTGGCTTCCTGCACCAACACAAGTGCGAAAAGTGGATTTTCAACACTAACACAAGTGTGAAAAGTGGGTTTTCAACACTAACACAAGTGCGAAAAGTGGTTTCCTTCACTAACACAAGTGCGAAAAGTGGTTTTTCAACACTAACACAAGTGCGAAAAGTGGTTTTTCAACACTAACACAAGTGCGAAAAGTGGTTTTTCCACACTAATACAAGTGCAAAAGTGGTTTCCTGCACCAACACAAGTGCGAAAAGTGGTTTTTCAACACTAACACAAGTGCGAAAAGTGGTTTTTTCAACACTATCACAAGTGCAAAAAGTGTTTTTTCCACACTAATACAAGTGCAAAAGTGGTTCCCTGCACCAACACAAGTGCGAAAACTGGTTTTTCAACACTAACACAAGTGCGAAAAGTGGTTTTTCAACACTATCACAAGTGCAAAAAGTGTTTTTCCACACGAATACAAGTGCAAAAGTGGCTTCCTGCACCAACACAAGTGCGAAAAGTGGATTTTCAACACTAACACAAGTGTGAAAAGTGGGTTTTCAACACTAACACAAGTGCGAAAAGTGGTTTCCTTCACTAACACAAGCGCGAAAAGTGGTTTTTCAACACTAACACAAGTGCGAAAAGTGGTTTTTCAACACTAACACAAGTGCGAAAAGTGGTTTTTCCACACTAACACAAGTGTGAAAAGTGGTTTTTCAACACTAACACAAGTGCGAAAAGTGGTTTTTCAACACTAACACAAGTGCGAAAAGTGGTTCTTCAACACTAACACAAGTGCAAAAAGTGGTTTTTCAACACTATCACAAGTGCAAAAAGTGTTTTTTCCACACTAATACAAGTGCAAAAATGGTTTCCTGCACCAACACAAGTGGGAAAAGTGGCTTTTCAACACTAACACAAGTGCGAAAAGTGGGTTTTCAACACAAACACAATTGCGAAAAGTGGTTTCCTTCACCAACACCATTGCAAAAAGTGGTTTTTCAACACTAACACAAGTGCGAAAAGTGGTTTTTCCACACTAATACAAGTGCAAAAGTGGTTTCCTGCACCAACACAGTGCGAAAAGTGGTTTTTCAACACTAACACAATTGCAAAAAGTGGTTTTTCAACACCAACACAAGTGCGAAAAGTGGTTTTTCCACACTAATACAAGTGCAAAAGTGGTTTCCTGCACCAACACAAGTGCGAAAAGTGGTTTTTCAACACTAACACAAGTGCAAAAAGTGTTTTTTCAACAATATCACAAGTGCAAAAAGTGTTTTTTCCACACTAATACAAGTGCAAAAGTGGTTTCCTGCACCAACACAAGTGCGAAAAGTGGTTTTTCAACACTAACACAAGTGCGAAAAGTGGTTTTGCAACACTAACACAATTGCGAAAAGTGGTTTTTCCACACTAATAAAAGTGCAAAAGTGGTTTCCTGCACCAACACAAGTGCGAAAAGTGGTTTTTCAACACTAACACCAGTGCGAAAAGTGGTTTTTCAACACTATCACAAGTGCAAAAAGTGTTTTTTCCACACTAATACAAGTGCAAAAGTGGTTTCCTGCACCAACACAAGTGCGAAAAGTGGTTTTTCACCACTAACACAAGTGCGAAAAGTGGTTTTTCAACACCATCACAAGTGCAAAAAGTGTTTTTTCCACACTAATACAAGTGCAAAAGTGGTTTCCTGCACCAACACAAGTGCAAAAAGTGGATTTTCAACACTAACACAAGTGCGAAAAGTGGGTTTTCAACACTATCACAAGTGCGAAAAGTGCTTTCCTTCACTAACACAAGTGCGAAAAGTGGTTTTTCCACACTAACACAAGTGCGAAAAGTGGTTTTTCAACACTAACACAAGTGCGAAAAGTGGTTTTTCCACACCAATACAAGTGCAAAAGTGGTTTCCTGCACCAACACAAGTGCGAAAAGTGGTTTTTCAACACTAACACAAGTGCGAAAAGTGGTTTTTCAACACTATCACAAGTGCAAAAAGTGTTTTTCCACACTAATACAAGTGCAAAAGTGGTTTCCTGCACCAACTCAAGTGCGAAAAGTGGTTTTTCAACACTAACACAAGTGCGAAAAGTGGTTTTTCAACACTATCACAAGTGCAAAAAGTGTTTTTTCCACACTAATACAAGTGCAAAAGTGGTTTCCTGCACCAACACAAGTGCGAAAAGTGGATTTCAACACTAACACAAGTGTGAAAAGTGGGTTTTCAACACTAACACAAGTGCGAAAAGTGGTTTCCTTCACTAACACAAGTGCGAAAAGTGGTTTTTCAACACTAACACAAGTGCGAAAAGTGGTTTTTCAACACTAACACAAGTGCGAAAAGTGGTTTTTCCACACTAATACAAGTGCAAAAGTGGTTTCCTGCACCAACACAAGTGCGAAAAGTGGATTTTCAACACTAACACAAGTGCGAAAAGTGGGTTTTCAACACTAACACAAGTGCGAAAAGTGGTTTCCTTCACTAACACAAGTGTGAAAAGTGGTTTTTCAACACTAACACAAGTGCGAAAAGTGGTTTTTCAACACTAACACAAGTGCGAAAAGTGGTTTTTCCACACTAATACAAGTGCAAAAGTGGTTTCCTGCACCAACACAAGTGCGAAAAGTGGTTTTTCAACACTAACACACGTGTGAAAAGTGGTTTTTCAACACTAACACAAGTGCGAAAAGTGGTTTTTCAACACTAACACAAGTGCGAAAAGTGGTTCTTCAACACTAACACAAGTGCGAAAAGTGGTTTTTCAACACTATCACAAGTGCAAAAAGTGTTTTTTCCACACTAATACAAGTGCAAAAATGGTTTCCTGCACCAACACAAGTGGGAAAAGTGGCTTTTCAACACTAACACAAGTGCGAAAAGTGGGTTTTCAACACAAACACAAGTGCGAAAAGTGGTTTCCTTCACCAACACCAGTGCAAAAAGTGGTTTTTCAACACTAACACAAGTGCGAAAAGTGGTTTTTCCACACTAATACAAGTGCAAAAGTGGTTTCCTGCACCAACACAGTGCGAAAAGTGGTTTTTCAACACTAACACAATTGCAAAAAGTGGTTTTTCAACACCAACACAAGTGCGAAAAGTGGTTTTTCCACACTAATACAAGTGCAAAAGTGGTTTCCTGCACCAACACAAGTGCGAAAAGTGGTTTTTCAACACTAACACAAGTGCAAAAAGTGTTTTTTCAACAATATCACAAGTGCAAAAAGTGTTTTTTCCACACTAATACAAGTGCAAAAGTGGTTTCCTGCACCAACACAAGTGCGAAAAGTGGTTTTTCAACACTAACACAAGTGCGAAAAGTGGTTTTGCAACACTAACACAAGTGCGAAAAGTGGTTTTTCCACACTAATAAAAGTGCAAAAGTGGTTTCCTGCACCAACACAAGTGCGAAAAGTGGTTTTTCAACACTAACACCAGTGCGAAAAGTGGTTTTTCAACACTATCACAAGTGCAAAAAGTGTTTTTTCCACACTAATACAAGTGCAAAAGTGGTTTCCTGCACCAACACAATTGCGAAAAGTGGTTTTTCACCACTAACACAAGTGCGAAAAGTGGTTTTTCAACACCATCACAAGTGCAAAAAGTGTTTTTTCCACACTAATACAAGTGCAAAAGTGGTTTCCTGCACCAACACAAGTGCAAAAAGTGGATTTTCAACACTAACACAAGTGCGAAAAGTGGGTTTTCAACACTATCACAAGTTCGAAAAGTGCTTTCCTTCACTAACACAAGTGCGAAAAGTGGTTTTTCCACACTAACACAAGTGCGAAAAGTGGTTTTTCAACACTAACACAAGTGCGAAAAGTGGTTTTTCAACACTATCACAAGTGCAAAAAGTGTTTTTCCACACGAATACAAGTGCAAAAGTGGCTTCCTGCACCAACACGAGTGCGAAAAGTGGATTTTCAACACTAACACAAGTGTGAAAAGTGGGTTTTCAACACTAACACAAGTGCGAAAAGTGGTTTCCTTCACTAACACAAGCGCGAAAAGTGGTTTTTCAACACTAACACAAGTGCGAAAAGTGGTTTTTCAACACTAACACAAGTGCGAAAAGTGGTTTTTCCACACTAACACAAGTGTGAAAAGTGGTTTTTCAACACTAACACAAGTGCGAAAGTGGTTTTTCAACACTAACACAAGTGCGAAAAGTGGTTCTTCAACACTAACACAAGTGCGAAAAGTGGTTTTTCAACACTATCACAAGTTGCAAAAAGTGTTTTTTCCACACTAATACAAGTGCAAAAGTGGTTTCCTGCACCAACACAAGTGGGAAAAGTGGCTTTTCAACACTAACACAAGTGCGAAAAGTGGGTTTTCAACACAAACACAAGTGCGAAAAGTGGTTTCCTTCACCAACACCAGTGCAAAAAGTGGTTTTTCAACACTAACACAAGTGCGAAAAGTGGTTTTTCCACACTAATACAAGTGCAAAAGTGGTTTCCTGCACCAACACAGTGCGAAAAGTGGTTTTTCAACACTAACACAATTGCAAAAAGTGGTTTTTCAACACCAACACAAGTGCGAAAAGTGGTTTTCCCACACTAATACAAGTGCAAAAGTGGTTTCCTGCACCAACACAAGTGCGAAAAGTGGTTTTTCAACACTAACACAAGTGCAAAAAGTGTTTTTTCAACAATATCACAAGTGCAAAAAGTGTTTTTTTCCACACTAATACAAGTGCAAAAGTGGTTTCCTGCACCAACACAAGTGCGAAAAGTGGTTTTTCAACACTAACACAAGTGCGAAAAGTGGTTTTGCAACACTAACACAAGTGCAAAAAGTGGTTTTTCCACACTAATAAAAGTGCAAAAGTGGTTTACTGCACCAACACAAGTGCGAAAAGTGGTTTTTCAACACTAACACCAGTGCGAAAAGTGGTTTTTCAACACTATCACAAGTGCAAAAAGTGTTTTTTCCACACTAATACAAGTGCAAAAGTGGTTTCCTGCACCAACACAAGTGCGAAAAGTGGTTTTTCACCACTAACACAAGTGCGAAAAGTGGTTTTTCAACACCATCACAAGTGCAAAAAGTGTTTTTTCCACACTAATACAAGTGCAAAAGTGGTTTCCTGCACCAACACAAGTGCAAAAAGTGGATTTTCAACACTAACACAAGTGCGAAAAGTGGGTTTTCAACACTATCACAAGTGCGAAAAGTGCTTTCCTTCACTAACACAAGTGCGAAAAGTGGTTTTTCCACACTAACACAAGTGCGAAAAGTGGTTTTTCAACACTAACACAAGTGCGAAAAGTGGTTTTTCCACACTAATACAAGTGCAAAAGTGGTTTCCTGCACCAACACAAGTGCGAAAGTGGTTTTTCAACACTAACACA
The DNA here is from genome assembly GCF_964187855.1 of Myxine glutinosa. Taxonomy (NCBI): domain Eukaryota; kingdom Metazoa; phylum Chordata; class Myxini; order Myxiniformes; family Myxinidae; genus Myxine; species Myxine glutinosa. The sequence goes on along the minus strand of NW_027618145.1, from coordinate 58,445 downwards.
AGTGCGAAAAGTGGTTTTTCAACACTATCACAAGTGCAAAAAGTGTTTTTTCACACTAATACAAGTGCAAAAGTGGTTTCCTGCACCAACTCAAGTGCGAAAAGTGGTTTTTCAACACTAACACAAGTGCGAAAAGTGGTTTTTCAACACTATCACAAGTGCAAAAAGTGTTTTTTCCACACTAATACAAGTGCAAAAGTGGTTTCCTGCACCAACACAAGTGCGAAAAGTGGATTTCAACACTAACACAAGTGTCAAAAGTGGGTTTTCAACACTAACACAAGTGCGAAAAGTAGTTTCCTTCACTAACACAAGTGCGAAAAGTGGTTTTTCAACACTAACACAAGTGCGAAAAGTGGTTTTTCAACACTAACACAAGTGCGAAAAGTGGTTTTTCCACACTAATACAAGTGCAAAAGTGGTTTCCTGCACCAACACAAGTGCGAAAAGTGGATTTTCAACACTAACACAAGTGCGAAAAGTGGGTTTTCAACACTAACACAAGTGCGAAAAGTGGTTTCCTTCACTAACACAAGTGTGAAAAGTGGTTTTTCAACACTAACACAAGTGCGAAAAGTGGTTTTTCAACACTAACACAAGTGCGAAAAGTGGTTTTTCCACACTAATACAAGTGCAAAAGTGGTTTCCTGCACCAACACAAGTGCGAAAAGTGGTTTTTCAAAACTAACCCAAGTGCGAAAAGTGGTTTTTCAACACTAACACAAGTGCGAAAAGTGCTTTTTCAACACTAACACAAGTGCGAAAAGTAGTTTTTCAACACTAACACAAGTGCGAAAAGTGGTTTTTCAACACTAACACAAGTGCGAAAAGTGGTTTTTCAACACTAACACAAGTGCGAAAAGTGGTTTTCCACACTAATACAAGTGCAAAAGTGGTTTCCTGCACCAACACAAGTGCAAAAAGTGGATTTTCAACACTAACACAAGTGCGAAAAGTGGGTTTTCAACACTATCACAAGTGCGAAAAGTGCTTTCCTTCACTAACACAAGTGCGAAAAGTGGTTTTTCCACACTAACACAAGTGCGAAAAGTGGTTTTTCAACACTAACACAAGTGCGAAAAGTGGTTTTTCCACACTAATACAAGTGCAAAAGTGGTTTCCTGCACCAACACAAGTGCGAAAAGTGGTTTTTCAACACTAACACAAGTGCGAAAAGTGGTTTTTCAACACTATCACAAGTGCAAAAAGTGTTTTTCCACACTAATACAAGTGCAAAAGTGGTTTCCTGCACCAACTCAAGTGCGAAAAGTGGTTTTTCAACACTAACACAAGTGCGAAAAGTGGTTTTTCAACACTATCACAAGTGCAAAAAGTGTTTTTTCCACACTAATACAAGTGCAAAAGTGGTTTCCTGCACCAACACAAGTGCGAAAAGTGGATTTCAACACTAACACAAGTGTCAAAAGTGGGTTTTCAACACTAACACAAGTGCGAAAAGTGGTTTCCTTCACTAACACAAGTGCGAAAAGTGGTTTTTCAACACTAACTCAAGTGCGAAAAGTGGTTTTTCAACACTAACACAAGTGCGAAAAGTGGTTTTTCCACACTAATACAAGTGCAAAAGTGGTTTCCTGCACCAACACAAGTGCGAAAAGTGGATTTTCAACACTAACACAAGTGCGAAAAGTGGGTTTTCAACACTAACACAAGTGCGAAAAGTGGTTTCCTTCACTAACACAAGTGTGAAAAGTGGTTTTTCAACACTAACACAAGTGCGAAAAGTGGTTTTTCAACACTAACACAAGTGCGAAAAGTGGTTTTTCCACACTAATACAAGTGCAAAAGTGGTTTCCTGCACCAACACAAGTGCGAAAAGTGGTTTTTCAACACTAACACAAGTGCGAAAAGTGGTTTTTCAACACTATCACAAGTGCAAAAAGTGTTTTTTCCACACTAATACAAGTGCAAAAGTGGTTTCCTGCACCAACACAAGTGCGAAAAGTGGTTTTTCAAAACTAACCCAAGTTCGAAAAGTGGTTTTTCAACACTAACACAAGTGCGAAAAGTGCTTTTTCAACACTAACACAAGTGCGAAAAGTAGTTTTTCAACACTAACACAAGTGCAAAAAGTGGTTTTTCAACACTAACACAAGTGCGAAAAGTGGTTTTTCAACACTAACACAAGTGCGAAAAGTGGTTTTCCACACTAATACAAGTGCAAAAGTGGTTTCGTGCACCAACACAAGTGCGAAAAGTGGTTTTTCAACACTAACACAAGTGCGAAAAGTGGTTTTTCAACACTAACACAAGTGCGAAAAGTGGATTCAACACTATCACAAGTGCAAAAAGTGTTTTTTCCACACTAATACAAGTGCAAAAGTGGTTTCCTGCACCAACACAAGTGCGAAAAGTGGTTTTTCAACACTAACACGAGTGCGAAAAGTGGTTTTTCAACACTAACACAAGCGCAAAAAGTGGTTTTTCAACACTATCACAAGTGCAAAATGTGTTTTTTCCACACTAATACAAGTGCAAAAGTGGTTTGCTGCACCAACACAAGTGCGAAAAGTGGTTTTTCAACACTAACACAAGTGCGAAAGTGGTTTTTCAACACTAACACAAGTGCGAAAAGTGGTTTTTCCACACTAATACAATTGCAAAAGTGGTTTCCTGCACCAACACAAGTGCGAAAAGTGGTTTTTCAACACTATCACAAGTGCGAAAAGTGGTTTTTCCACACTAATACAAGTGCAAAAGTGGTTTCCTGCACCAACACAAGTGGGAAAAGTGGCTTTTCAACACTAACACAAGTGCGAAAAGTGGGTTTTCAACACAAACACAAGTGCGAAAAGTGGTTTCCTTCACCAACACCAGTGCAAAAAGTGGTTTTTCAACACTAACACAAGTGCGAAAAGTGGTTTTTCCACACTAATACAAATGCAAAAGTGGTTTCCTGCACCAACACAGTGCGAAAAGTGGTTTTTCAACACTAACACAATTGCAAAAAGTGGTTTTTCAACACTAACACAAGTGCAAAAAGTTGTTTTTCCACACTAATACAAGTGCAAAAGTGGTTTCCTGCACCAACACAAGTGCGAAAAGTGGTTTTTCACCACTAACACAAGTGCGAAAAGTGGTTTTTCAACACCATCACAAGTGCAAAAAGTGTTTTTTCCACACTAATACAAGTGCAAAAGTGGTTTCCTGCACCAACACAAGTGCAAAAAGTGGATTTTCAACACTAACACAAGTTCGAAAAGTGGGTTTTCAACACTAACACAAGTGCGAAAAGTGGTTTCCTTCACTAACACAAGTGCGAAAAGTGGTTTTTCAACACTAACACAAGTGCGAAAAGTGGTTTTTCAACACTAACACAAGTGCGAAAAGTGGTTTTTCCACACTAATACAAGTGCAAAAGTGGTTTCCTGCACCAACACAAGTGCGAAAAGTGGTTTTTCAACACTAACACAAGTGCGAAAAGTGGTTTTTTCAACACTATCACAAGTGCAAAAAGTGTTTTTTCCACACTAATACAAGTGCAAAAGTGGTTCCCTGCACCAACACAAGTGCGAAAACTGGTTTTTCAACACTAACACAAGTGCGAAAAGTGGTTTTTCAACACTATCACAAGTGCAAAAAGTGTTTTTCCACACGAATACAAGTGCAAAAGTGGCTTCCTGCACCAACACAAGTGCGAAAAGTGGATTTTCAACACTAACACAAGTGTGAAAAGTGGGTTTTCAACACTAACACAAGTGCGAAAAGTGGTTTCCTTCACTAACACAAGCGCGAAAAGTGGTTTTTCAACACTAACACAAGTGCGAAAAGTGGTTTTTCAACACTAACACAAGTGCGAAAAGTGGTTTTTCCACACTAACACAAGTGTGAAAAGTGGTTTTTCAACACTAACACAAGTGCGAAAAGTGGTTTTTCAACACTAACACAAGTGCGAAAAGTGGTTCTTCAACACTAACACAAGTGCAAAAAGTGGTTTTTCAACACTATCACAAGTGCAAAAAGTGTTTTTTCCACACTAATACAAGTGCAAAAATGGTTTCCTGCACCAACACAAGTGGGAAAAGTGGCTTTTCAACACTAACACAAGTGCGAAAAGTGGGTTTTCAACACAAACACAATTGCGAAAAGTGGTTTCCTTCACCAACACCATTGCAAAAAGTGGTTTTTCAACACTAACACAAGTGCGAAAAGTGGTTTTTCCACACTAATACAAGTGCAAAAGTGGTTTCCTGCACCAACACAGTGCGAAAAGTGGTTTTTCAACACTAACACAATTGCAAAAAGTGGTTTTTCAACACCAACACAAGTGCGAAAAGTGGTTTTTCCACACTAATACAAGTGCAAAAGTGGTTTCCTGCACCAACACAAGTGCGAAAAGTGGTTTTTCAACACTAACACAAGTGCAAAAAGTGTTTTTTCAACAATATCACAAGTGCAAAAAGTGTTTTTTCCACACTAATACAAGTGCAAAAGTGGTTTCCTGCACCAACACAAGTGCGAAAAGTGGTTTTTCAACACTAACACAAGTGCGAAAAGTGGTTTTGCAACACTAACACAATTGCGAAAAGTGGTTTTTCCACACTAATAAAAGTGCAAAAGTGGTTTCCTGCACCAACACAAGTGCGAAAAGTGGTTTTTCAACACTAACACCAGTGCGAAAAGTGGTTTTTCAACACTATCACAAGTGCAAAAAGTGTTTTTTCCACACTAATACAAGTGCAAAAGTGGTTTCCTGCACCAACACAAGTGCGAAAAGTGGTTTTTCACCACTAACACAAGTGCGAAAAGTGGTTTTTCAACACCATCACAAGTGCAAAAAGTGTTTTTTCCACACTAATACAAGTGCAAAAGTGGTTTCCTGCACCAACACAAGTGCAAAAAGTGGATTTTCAACACTAACACAAGTGCGAAAAGTGGGTTTTCAACACTATCACAAGTGCGAAAAGTGCTTTCCTTCACTAACACAAGTGCGAAAAGTGGTTTTTCCACACTAACACAAGTGCGAAAAGTGGTTTTTCAACACTAACACAAGTGCGAAAAGTGGTTTTTCCACACCAATACAAGTGCAAAAGTGGTTTCCTGCACCAACACAAGTGCGAAAAGTGGTTTTTCAACACTAACACAAGTGCGAAAAGTGGTTTTTCAACACTATCACAAGTGCAAAAAGTGTTTTTCCACACTAATACAAGTGCAAAAGTGGTTTCCTGCACCAACTCAAGTGCGAAAAGTGGTTTTTCAACACTAACACAAGTGCGAAAAGTGGTTTTTCAACACTATCACAAGTGCAAAAAGTGTTTTTTCCACACTAATACAAGTGCAAAAGTGGTTTCCTGCACCAACACAAGTGCGAAAAGTGGATTTCAACACTAACACAAGTGTGAAAAGTGGGTTTTCAACACTAACACAAGTGCGAAAAGTGGTTTCCTTCACTAACACAAGTGCGAAAAGTGGTTTTTCAACACTAACACAAGTGCGAAAAGTGGTTTTTCAACACTAACACAAGTGCGAAAAGTGGTTTTTCCACACTAATACAAGTGCAAAAGTGGTTTCCTGCACCAACACAAGTGCGAAAAGTGGATTTTCAACACTAACACAAGTGCGAAAAGTGGGTTTTCAACACTAACACAAGTGCGAAAAGTGGTTTCCTTCACTAACACAAGTGTGAAAAGTGGTTTTTCAACACTAACACAAGTGCGAAAAGTGGTTTTTCAACACTAACACAAGTGCGAAAAGTGGTTTTTCCACACTAATACAAGTGCAAAAGTGGTTTCCTGCACCAACACAAGTGCGAAAAGTGGTTTTTCAACACTAACACACGTGTGAAAAGTGGTTTTTCAACACTAACACAAGTGCGAAAAGTGGTTTTTCAACACTAACACAAGTGCGAAAAGTGGTTCTTCAACACTAACACAAGTGCGAAAAGTGGTTTTTCAACACTATCACAAGTGCAAAAAGTGTTTTTTCCACACTAATACAAGTGCAAAAATGGTTTCCTGCACCAACACAAGTGGGAAAAGTGGCTTTTCAACACTAACACAAGTGCGAAAAGTGGGTTTTCAACACAAACACAAGTGCGAAAAGTGGTTTCCTTCACCAACACCAGTGCAAAAAGTGGTTTTTCAACACTAACACAAGTGCGAAAAGTGGTTTTTCCACACTAATACAAGTGCAAAAGTGGTTTCCTGCACCAACACAGTGCGAAAAGTGGTTTTTCAACACTAACACAATTGCAAAAAGTGGTTTTTCAACACCAACACAAGTGCGAAAAGTGGTTTTTCCACACTAATACAAGTGCAAAAGTGGTTTCCTGCACCAACACAAGTGCGAAAAGTGGTTTTTCAACACTAACACAAGTGCAAAAAGTGTTTTTTCAACAATATCACAAGTGCAAAAAGTGTTTTTTCCACACTAATACAAGTGCAAAAGTGGTTTCCTGCACCAACACAAGTGCGAAAAGTGGTTTTTCAACACTAACACAAGTGCGAAAAGTGGTTTTGCAACACTAACACAAGTGCGAAAAGTGGTTTTTCCACACTAATAAAAGTGCAAAAGTGGTTTCCTGCACCAACACAAGTGCGAAAAGTGGTTTTTCAACACTAACACCAGTGCGAAAAGTGGTTTTTCAACACTATCACAAGTGCAAAAAGTGTTTTTTCCACACTAATACAAGTGCAAAAGTGGTTTCCTGCACCAACACAAGTGCGAAAAGTGGTTTTTCACCACTAACACAAGTGCGAAAAGTGGTTTTTCAACACCATCACAAGTGCAAAAAGTGTTTTTTCCACACTAATACAAGTGCAAAAGTGGTTTCCTGCACCAACACAAGTGCAAAAAGTGGATTTTCAACACTAACACAAGTGCGAAAAGTGGGTTTTCAACACTATCACAAGTTCGAAAAGTGCTTTCCTTCACTAACACAAGTGCGAAAAGTGGTTTTTCCACACTAACACAAGTGCGAAAAGTGGTTTTTCAACACTAACACAAGTGCGAAAAGTGGTTTTTCAACACTATCACAAGTGCAAAAAGTGTTTTTCCACACTAATACAAGTGCAAAAGTGGTTTCCTGCACCAACTCAAGTGCGAAAAGTGGTTTTTCAACACTAACACAAGTGCGAAAAGTGGTTTTTCAACACTATCACAAGTGCAAAAAGTGTTTTTTCCACACTAATACAAGTGCAAAAGTGGTTTCCTGCACCAACACAAGTGCGAAAAGTGGATTTCAACACTAACACAAGTGTGAAAAGTGGGTTTTCAACACTAACACAAGTGCGAAAAGTGGTTTCCTTCACTAACACAAGTGCAAAAAGTGGTTTTTCAACACTAACACAAGTGCGAAAAGTGGTTTTTCAACACTAACACAAGTGCGAAAAGTGGTTTTTCCACACTAATACAAGTGCAAAAGTGGTTTCCTGCACCAACACAAGTGCGAAAAGTGGATTTTCAACACTAACACAAGTGCGAAAAGTGGGTTTTCAACACTAACACAAGTGCGAAAAGTGGTTTCCTTCACTAACACAAGTGTGAAAAGTGGTTTTTCAACACTAACACAAGTGCGAAAAGTGGTTTTTCAACACTAACACAAGTGCGAAAAGTGGTTTTTCCACACTAATACAAGTGCAAAAGTGGTTTCCTGCACCAACACAAGTGCGAAAAGTGGTTTTTCAACACTAACACAAGTGCGAAAAGTGGTTTTTCAACACTATCACAAGTGCAAAAAGTGTTTTTTCCACACTAATACAAGTGCAAAAGTGGTTTCCTGCACCAACACAAGTGCGAAAAGTGGTTTTTCAAAACTAACCCAAGTGCGAAAAGTGGTTTTTCAACACTAACACAAGTGCGAAAAGTGCTTTTTCAACACTAACACAAGTGCGAAAAGTAGTTTTTCAACACTAACACAAGTGCGAAAAGTGGTTTTTCAACACTAACACAAGTGCGAAAAGTGGTTTTTCAACACTAACATAAGTGCGAAAAGTGGTTTTCCACACTAATACAAGTGCAAAAGTGATTTCGTGCACCAACACAAGTGCGAAAAGTGGTTTTTCAACACTAACACAAGTGCGAAAAGTGGTTTTTCAACACTAACACAAGTGCGAAAAGTGGTTTTTCAACACTATCACAAGTGCAAAAAGTGTTTTTTCCACACTAATACAAGTGCAAAAGTGGTTTCCTGCACCAACACAAGTGCGAAAAGTGGTTTTTCAACACTAACACAAGTGCGAAAAGTGGTTTTTCAACACTAACACAAGCGCAAAAAGTGGTTTTTCAACACTATCACAAGTGCAAAAAGTGTTTTTTCCACACTAATACAAGTGCAAAAGTGGTTTGCTGCACCAACACAAGTGCGAAAAGTGGTTTTTCAACACTAACACAAGTGCGAAAGTGGTTTTTCAACACTAACACAAGTGCGAAAAGTGGTTTTTCCACACTAATACAAGTGCAAAAGTGGTTTCCTGCACCAACACAAGTGCGAAAAGTGGTTTTTCAACACTATCACAAGTGCGAAAAGTGGTTTTTCCACACTAATACAAGTGCAAAAGTGGTTTCCTGCACCAACACAAGTGGGAAAAGTGGCTTTTCAACACTAATACAAGTGCGAAAAGTGGGTTTTCAACACAAACACAAGTGCGAAAAGTGGTTTCCTTCACCAACACCAGTGCAAAAAGTGGTTTTTCAACACTAACACAAGTGCGAAAAGTGGTTTTTCCACACTAATACAAATGCAAAAGTGGTTTCCTGCACCAACACAGTGCGAAAAGTGGTTTTTCAACACTAACACAATTGCAAAAAGTGGTTTTTCAACACTAACACAAGTGCAAAAAGTTTTTTTCCACACTAATACAAGTGCAAAAGTGGTTTCCTGCACCAACACAAGTGCGAAAAGTGGTTTTTCAACACTAACACAAGTGCGAAAAGTGGTTTTTCAACACTATCACAAGTGCAAAAAGTGTTTTTTCCACACTAATACAACTGCAAAAGTGGTTTCCTGCACCAACACAAGTGTGAAATGTGGTTTTTCAACACTAACACAAGTGCGAAAAGTGGTTTTTCAACACTATCACAAGTGCAAAAAGTGTTTTTTCCACACTAATACAAGTGCAAAAGTGGTTTCCTGCACCAACACAAATGCTAAAAGTGGTTTTTCAACACTAACACAAGTGCGAAAAGTGGTTTTTCAACACTATCACAAGTGCAAAAAGTGTTTTTTCCACACTAATACAAGTGCAAAAGTGGTTTCCTGCACCAACACAAGTGCGAAAAGTGGCTTTTCAACACTAACACAAGTGCGAAAAGTGGGTTTTCAACACTAACACAAGTGCGAAAAGTGGTTTCCTTCACTAACACAAGTGCAAAAAGTGGTTTTTCAACACTACCACAAGTGCGTAAAGTGGTTTTTCAACACTAACACAAGTGCGAAAAGTGGTTTTTCCACACTAATACAAGTGCAAAAGTGGTTTCCTGCACCAACACAAGTGCGAAAAGTGGATTTTCAACACTAACACAAGTGCGAAAAGTGGGTTTTCAACACTAACACAAGTGCGAAAAGTGGTTTCCTTCACTAACACAAGTGTGAAAAGTGGTTTTTCAACACTAACACAAGTGCGAAAAGTGGTTTTTCAACACTAACACAACTGCGAAAAGTGGTTTTTCCACACTAATACAAGTGCAAAAGTGGTTTACTGCACCAACACAAGTGCGAAAAGTGGTTTTTCAACACAAACACAAGTGCGAAAAGTGGTTTTTCAACAGTATCACAAGTGCAAAAAGTGTTTTTTCCACACTAATACAAGTGCAAAAGTGGTTTCCTGCACCAACACAAGTGCAAAAAGTGGTTTTTCAACGCTAACACAAGTGCGAAAAGTGGTTTTTCAACACTAACACAAGTGCGAAAAGTGGTTTTTCCACACTAATACAAGTGCAAAAGTGGTTTCCTGCACCAACACAAGTGCGAAAAGTGGTTTTTCAACACTAACACAAGTGCGAAAAGTGGTTTTTCAACACTATCACAAGTGCAAAAAGTGTTTTTTCCACACTAATACAAGTGCAAAAGTGGTTTCCTGCACCAACACAAGTGCGAAAAGTGGTTTTTCCACACTAACACAAGTGCGAAAAGTGGTTTTTCAACACTAACACAAGTGCGAAAAGTGGTTTTTCCACACTAATACAAGTGCAAAAGTGGTTTCCTGCACCAACACAAGTGCGAAAAGTGGTTTTTCAACACTAACACAAGTGCGAAAAGTGGTTTTTCAACACTATCACAAGTGCAAAAAGTGTTTTTCCACACTAATACAAGTGCAAAAGTGGTTTCCTGCACCAACTCAAGTGCGAAAAGTGGTTTTTCAACACTAACACAAGTGCGAAAAGTGGTTTTTCAACACTATCACAAGTGCAGAAAGTGTTTTTTCCACACTAATACAAGTGCAAAAGTGGTTTCCTGCACCAACACAAGTGCGAAAAGTGGATTTCAACACTAACACAAGTGTGAAAAGTGGGTTTTCAACACTAACACAAGTGCGAAAAGTGGTTTCCTTCACTAACACAAGTGCGAAAAGTAGTTTTTCAACACTAACACAAGTGCGAAAAGTGGTTTTTCAACACTAACACAAGTGCGAAAAGTGGTTTTTCCACACTAATACAAGTGCAAAAGTGGTTTCCTGCACCAACACAAGTGCGAAAAGTGGATTTTCAACACTAACACAAGTGCGAAAAGTGGGTTTTCAACACTAACACAAGTGCGAAAAGTGGTTTCCTTCACTAACACAAGTGTGAAAAGTGGTTTTTCAACACTAACACAAGTGCGAAAAGTGGTTTTTCAACACTAACACAAGTGCGAAAAGTGGTTTTTCCACACTAATACAAGTGCAAAAGTGGTTTCCTGCACCAACACAAGTGCGAAAAGTGGTTTTTCAACACTAACACAAGTGTGAAAAGTGGTTTTTCAACACTATCACAAGTGCAAAAAGTGTTTTTTCCACACTAATACAAGTGCAAAAGTGGTTTCCTGCACCAACACAAGTGCGAAAAGTGGTTTTTCAAAACTAACCCAAGTGTGAAAAGTGGTTTTTCAACACTAACACAAGTGCGAAAAGTGCTTTTTCAACACTAACACAAGTGCGAAAAGTAGTTTTTCAACACTAACACAAGTGCGAAAAGTGGTTTTTCAACACTAACACAAGTGCGAAAAGTGGTTTTTCAACACTAACACAAGTGCGAAAAGTGGTTTTCCACACTAATACAAGTGCAAAAGTGATTTCGTGCACCAACACAAGTGCGAAAAGTGGTTTTTCAACACTAACACAAGTGCAAAAAGTGGTTTTTCAACACTAACACAAGTGCGAAAAGTGGTTTTTCAACACTATCACAAGTGCAAAAAGTGTTTTTTCCACACTAATACAAGTGCAAAAGTGGTTTCCTGCACCAACACAAGTGCGAAAAGTGGTTTTTCAACACTAACACAAGTGCGAAAAGTGGTTTTTCAACACTAACACAAGCGCAAAAAGTGGTTTTTCAACACTATCACAAGTGCAAAAAGTGTTTTTTCCACACTAATACAAGTGCAAAAGTGGTTTGCTGCACCAACACAAGTGCGAAAAGTGGTTTTTCAACACTAACACAAGTGCGAAAGTGGTTTTTCAACACTAACACAAGTGCGAAAAGTGGTTTTTCCACACTAATACAAGTGCAAAAGTGGTTTCCTGCACCAACACAAGTGCGAAAAGTGGTTTTTCAACACTATCATAAGTGCAAAAAGTGGTTTTTTCACACTAATACAAGTGCAAAAGTGGTTTCCTGCACCAACACAAGTGGGAAAAGTGGCTTTTCAACACTAACACAAGTGCGAAAAGTGGGTTTTCAACACAAACACAAGTGCGAAAAGTGGTTTCCTTCACCAACACCAGTGCAAAAAGTGGTTTTTCAACACTAACACAAGTGCGAAAAGTGGTTTTTCCACACTAATACAAATGCAAAAGTGGTTTCCTGCACCAACACAGTGCGAAAAGTGGTTTTTCAACACTAACACAATTGCAAAAAGTGGTTTTTCAACACTAACACAAGTGCAAAAAGTTGTTTTTCCACACTAATACAAGTGCAAAAGTGGTTTCCTGCACCAACACAAGTGCGAAAAGTGGTTTTTCAACACTAACACAAGTGCGAAAAGTGGTTTTTCAACACTATCACAAGTGCAAAAAGTGTTTTTTCCACACTAATACAAGTGCAAAAGTGGTTTCCTGCACCAACACAAATGTGAAAAGTGGTTTTTCAACACTAACACAAGTGCGAAAAGTGGTTTTTCAACACTATCACAAGTGCAAAAAGTGTTTTTTCCACACTAATACAAGTGCAAAAGTGGTTTCCTGCACCAACACAAGTGCGAAAAGTGGATTTTCAACACTAACACAAGTGCGAAAAGTGGGTTTTCAACACTAACACAAGTGCGAAAAGTGGTTTCCTTCACTAACACAAGTGCGAAAAGTGGTTTTTCAACACTAACACAAGTGCGTAAAGTGGTTTTTCAACACTAACACAAGTGCGAAAAGTGGTTTTTCCACACTAATACAAGTGCAAAAGTGGATTCCTGCACCAACACAAGTGGAAAAGTGGATTTTCAACACTAACACAAGTGCGAAAAGTGGGTTTTCAACACTAACACAAGTGCGAAAAGTGGTTTTTCAACAGTATCACAAGTGCAAAAAGTGGTTTCCTTCACCAACACCAGTGCAAAAAGTGGTTTTTCAACACTAACACAAGTGTGAAAAGTGGTTTTTCCACACTAATACAAATGCAAAAGTGGTTTCCTGCACCAACACAGTGCGAAAAGTGGTTTTTCAACACTAACACAATTGCAAAAAGTGGTTTTTCAACACTAACACAAGTGCAAAAAGTTGTTTTTCCACACTAATACAAGTGCAAAAGTGGTTTCCTGCACCAACACAAGTGCGAAATGTGGTTTTTCAACACTAACACAAGTGCGAAAAGTGGTTTTTCAACACTATCACAAGTGCAAAAAGTGTTTTTTCCACACTAATACAAGTGCAAAAGTGGTTTCCTGCACCAACACAAATGCGAAAAGTGGTTTTTCAACACTAACACAAGTGCGAAAAGTGGTTTTTCAACACTATCACAAGTGCAAAAAGTGTTTTTTCCACACTAATACAAGTGCAAAAGTGGTTTCCTGCACCAACACAAGTGCGAAAAGTGGCTTTTCAACACTAACACAAGTGCGAAAAGTGGGTTTTCAACACTAACACAAGTGCGAAAAGTGGTTTCCTTCACTAACACAAGTGCGAAAAGTGGTTTTTCAACACTACCACAAGTGCGTAAAGTGGTTTTTCAACACTAACACAAGTGCGAAAAGTGGTTTTTATACACTAATACAAGTGCAAAAGTGGTTTCCTGCACCAACACAAGTGCGAAAAGTGGATTTTCAACACTAACACAAGTGCGAAAAGTGGGTTTTCAACACTAACACAAGTGCGAAAAGTGGTTTCCTTCACTAACACAAGTGTGAAAAGTGGTCTTTCAACACTAACACAAGTGCGAAAAGTGGTTTTTCAACACTAACACAAGTGCGAAAAGTGGTTTTTCCACACTAATACAAGTGCAAAAGTGGTTTACTGCACCAACACAAGTGCGAAAAGTGGTTTTTCAACACAAACACAAGTGCGAAAAGTGGTTTTTCAACAGTATCACAAGTGCAAAAAGTGTTTTTTCCACACTAATACAAGTGCAAAAGTGGTTTCCTGCACCAACACAAGTGCGAAAAGTGGTTTTTCAACGCTAACACAAGTGCGAAAAGTGGTTTTTCAACACTAACACAAGTGCGAAAAGTGGTTTTTCCACACTAATACAAGTGCAAAAGTGGTTTCCTGCACCAACACAAGTGCGAAAAGTGGTTTTTCAACACTAACACAAGTGCAAAAGTGGTTTTTCAACACTATCACAAGTGCAAAAAGTGTTTTTTCCACACTAATACAAGTGCAAAAGTGGTTTCCTGCACCAACACAAGTGCGAAAAGTGGTTTTTCAACACTAACACAAGTGTGAAAAGTGGTTTTTCAACACTAACACAAGTGCGAAAAGTGGTTTTTCAACACTAACACAAGTGCGAAAAGTGGTTCTTCAACACTAACACAAGTGCGAAAAGTGGTTTTTCAACACTATCACAAGTGCAAAAAGTGTTTTTTCCACACTAATACAAGTGCAAAAGTGGTTTCCTGCACCAACACAAGTGGGAAAAGTGGCTTTTCAACACTAACACAAGTGCGAAAAGTGGGTTTTCAACACAAACACAAGTGCGAAAAGTGGTTTCCTTCACCAACACCAGTGCAAAAAGTGGTTTTTCAACACTAACACAAGTGCGAAAAGTGGTTTTTCCCACATTAATACAAGTGCAAAAGTGGTTTCCTGCACCAACACAGTGCAAAAAGTGGTTTTTCAACACTAACATAATTGCAAAAAGTGGTTTTTCAACACCAACACAAGTGCGAAAAGTGGTTTTCCCACACTAATACAAGTGCAAAAGTGGTTTCCTGCACCAACACAAGTGCGAAAAGTGGTTTTTCAACACTAACACAAGTGCAAAAAGTGTTTTTTCAACAATATCACAAGTGCAAAAAGTGTTTTTTCCACACTAATACAAGTGCAAAAGTGGTTTCCTGCACCAACACAAGTGCGAAAAGTGGTTTTTCAACACTAACACAAGTGCGAAAAGTGGTTTTTCCACACTAATACAAGTGCAAAAGTGGTTTCCTGCACCAACACAAGTGCGAAAAGTGGTTTTTCAACGCTAACACAAGTGCGAAAAGTGGTTTTTCAACACTAACACAAGTGCGAAAAGTGGTTTTTCCACACTAATACAAGTGCAAAAGTGGTTTCCTGCACCAACACAAGTGCGAAAAGTGGTTTTTCAACACTAACACAAGTGCGAAAAGTGGTTTTTCAACACTATCACAAGTGCAAAAAGTGTTTTTTCCACACTAATACAAGTGCAAAAGTGGTTTCCTGCACCAACACAAGTGCGAAAAGTGGTTTTTCAACACTAACACAAGTGTGAAAAGTGGTTTTTCAACACTAACACAAGTGCGAAAAGTGGTTTTTCAACACTAACACAAGTGCGAAAAGTGGTTCTTCAACACTAACACAAGTGCGAAAAGTGGTTTTTCAACACTATCACAAGTGCAAAAAGTGTTTTTTCCACACTAATACAAGTGCAAAAGTGGTTTCCTGCACCAACACAAGTGGGAAAAGTGGCTTTTCAACACTAACACAAGTGCGAAAAGTGGGTTTTCAACACAAACACAAGTGCGAAAAGTGGTTTCCTTCACCAACACCAGTGCAAAAAGTGGTTTTTCAACACTAACACAAGTGCGAAAAGTGGTTTTTCCCACATTAATACAAGTGCAAAAGTGGTTTCCTGCACCAACACAGTGCAAAAAGTGGTTTTTCAACACTAACATAATTGCAAAAAGTGGTTTTTCAACACCAACACAAGTGCGAAAAGTGGTTTTCCCACACTAATACAAGTGCAAAAGTGGTTTCCTGCACCAACACAAGTGCGAAAAGTGGTTTTTCAACACTAACACAAGTGCAAAAAGTGTTTTTTCAACAATATCACAAGTGCAAAAAGTGTTTTTTCCACACTAATACAAGTGCAAAAGTGGTTTCCTGCACCAACACAAGTGCGAAAAGTGGTTTTTCAACACTAACACAAGTGCGAAAAGTGGTTTTTCCACACTAATAAAAGTGCAAAAGTGGTTTCCTGCACCAACACAAGTGCGAAAAGTGGTTTTTCAACACTAACACAAGTGCGAAAAGTGGTTTTTCCACATTAATACAAGTGCAAAAGTGGTTTCCTGCACCAACACAGTGCAAAAAGTGGTTTTTCAACACTAACATAATTGCAAAAAGTGGTTTTTCAACACCAACACAAGTGCAAAAAGTGGTTTTCCCACACTAATACAAGTGCAAAAGTGGTTTCCTGCACCAACACAAGTGCGAAAAGTGGTTTTTCAACACTAACACAAGTGCAAAAAGTGTTTTTTCAACAATATCACAAGTGCAAAAAGTGTTTTTTCCACACTAATACAAGTGCAAAAGTGGTTTCCTGCACCAACACAAGTGCGAAAAGTGGTTTTTCAACACTAACACAAGTGCGAAAAGTGGTTTTTCCACACTAATAAAAGTGCAAAAGTGGTTTCCTGCACCAACACAAGTGCGAAAAGTGGTTTTTCAACACTAACACAAGTGCGAAAAGTGGTTTTTCAACACTATCACAAGTGCAAAAAGTGTTTTTTCCACACTAATACAAGTGCAAAAGTGGTTTCCTGCACCAACACAAGTGCGAAAAGTGGTTTTTCACCACTAACACAAGTGCGAAAAGTGGTTTTTCAACACCATCACAAGTGCAAAAAGTGTTTTTTCCACACTAATACAAGTGCAAAAGTGGTTTCCTGCACCAACACAAGTGCAAAAAGTGGATTTTCAACACTAACACAAGTGCGAAAAGTGGGTTTTCAACACTAACACAAGTGCGAAAAGTGGTTTCCTTCACTAACACAAGTGCGAAAAGTGGTTTTTCAACACTAACATAAGTGCGAAAAGTGGTTTTTCAACACTAACACAAGTGCGAAAAGTGGTTTTTCCACACTAATACAAGTGCAAAAGTGGTTTCCTGCACCAACACAAGTGCGAAAAGTGGTTTTTCAACACTAACACAGGTGCGAAAAGTGGTTTTTCAACACTATCACAAGTGCAAAAAGTGTTTTTTCCACACTAATACAAGTGCAAAAGTGGTTTCCTGCACCAACACAAATGTGAAAAGTGGTTTTTCAACACTAACACAAGTGCGAAAAGTGGTTTTTCAACACTATCACAAGTGCAAAAAGTGTTTTTTCCACACTAATACAAGTGCAAAAGTGGTTTCCTGCACCAACACAAGTGCGAAAAGTGGATTTTCAACACTAACACAAGTGCGAAAAGTGGGTTTTCAACACTAACACAAGTGCGAAAAGTGGTTTCCTTCACTAACACAAGTGCGAAAAGTGGTTTTTCAACACTAACACAAGTGCGTAAAGTGGTTTTTCAACACTAACACAAGTGCGAAAAGTGGTTTTTCCACACTAATACAAGTGCAAAAGTGGATTCCTGCACCAACACAAGTGCGAAAAGTGGATTTTCAACACTAACACAAGTGCGAAAAGTGGGTTTTCAACACTAACACAAGTGCGAAAAGTGGTTTTTCAACAGTATCACAAGTGCAAAAAGTGGTTTCCTTCACCAACACCAGTGCAAAAAGTGGTTTTTCAACACTAACACAAGTGTGAAAAGTGGTTTTTCCACACTAATACAAATGCAAAAGTGGTTTCCTGCACCAACACAGTGCGAAAAGTGGTTTTTCAACACTAACACAATTGCAAAAAGTGGTTTTTCAACACTAACACAAGTGCAAAAAGTTGTTTTTCCACACTAATACAAGTGCAAAAGTGGTTTCCTGCACCAACACAAGTGCGAAATGTGGTTTTTCAACACTAACACAAGTGCGAAAAGTGGTTTTTCAACACTATCACAAGTGCAAAAAGTGTTTTTTCCACACTAATACAAGTGCAAAAGTGGTTTCCTGCACCAACACAAGTGCGAAAAGTGGCTTTTCAACACTAACACAAGTGCGAAAAGTGGGTTTTCAACACTAACACAAGTGCGAAAAGTGGTTTCCTTCACTAACACAAGTGCGAAAAGTGGTTTTTCAACACTACCACAAGTGCGTAAAGTGGTTTTTCAACACTAACACAAGTGCGAAAAGTGGTTTTTCCACACTAATACAAGTGCAAAAGTGGTTTCCTGCACCAACACAAGTGCGAAAAGTGGTTTTTCAACGCTAACACAAGTGCGAAAAGTGGTTTTTCAACACTAACACAAGTGCGAAAAGTGGTTTTTCCACACTAATACAAGTGCAAAAGTGGTTTCCTGCACCAACACAGTGCAAAAAGTGGTTTTTCAACACTAACATAATTGCAAAAAGTGGTTTTTCAACACCAACACAAGTGCGAAAAGTGGTTTTCCCACACTAATACAAGTGCAAAAGTGGTTTCCTGCACCAACACAAGTGCGAAAAGTGGTTTTTCAACACTAACACAAGTGCAAAAAGTGTTTTTTCAACAATATCACAAGTGCAAAAAGTGTTTTTTCCACACTAATACAAGTGCAAAAGTGGTTTCCTGCACCAACACAAGTGCGAAAAGTGGTTTTTCAACACTAACACAAGTGCGAAAAGTGGTTTTTCCACACTAATACAAGTGCAAAAGTGGTTTCCTGCACCAACACAAGTGCGAAAAGTGGTTTTTCAACGCTAACACAAGTGCGAAAAGTGGTTTTTCAACACTAACACAAGCGCGAAAAGTGGTTTTTCCACACTAATACAAGTGCAAAAGTGGTTTCCTGCACCAACACAAGTGCGAAAAGTGGTTTTTCAACACTAACACAAGTGCGAAAAGTGGTTTTTCAACACTATCACAAGTGCAAAAAGTGTTTTTTCCACACTAATACAAGTGCAAAAGTGGTTTCCTGCACCAACACAAGTGCGAAAAGTGGTTTTTCAACACTAACACAAGTGTGAAAAGTGGTTTTTCAACACTAACACAAGTGCGAAAAGTGGTTTTTCAACACTAACACAAGTGCGAAAAGTGGTTCTTCAACACTAACACAAGTGCGAAAAGTGGTTTTTCAACACTATCACAAGTGCAAAAAGTGTTTTTTCCACACTAATACAAGTGCAAAAGTGGTTTCCTGCACCAACACAAGTGGGAAAAGTGGCTTTTCAACACTAACACAAGTGCGAAAAGTGGGTTTTCAACACAAACACAAGTGCGAAAAGTGGTTTCCTTCACCAACACCAGTGCAAAAAGTGGTTTTTCAACACTAACACAAGTGCGAAAAGTGGTTTTTCCCACATTAATACAAGTGCAAAAGTGGTTTCCTGCACCAACACAGTGCAAAAAGTGGTTTTTCAACACTAACATAATTGCAAAAAGTGGTTTTTCAACACCAACACAAGTGCGAAAAGTGGTTTTCCCACACTAATACAAGTGCAAAAGTGGTTTCCTGCACCAACACAAGTGCGAAAAGTGGTTTTTCAACACTAACACAAGTGCAAAAAGTGTTTTTTCAACAATATCACAAGTGCAAAAAGTGTTTTTTCCACACTAATACAAGTGCAAAAGTGGTTTCCTGCACCAACACAAGTGCGAAAAGTGGTTTTTCAACACTAACACAAGTGCGAAAAGTGGTTTTTCCACACTAATAAAAGTGCAAAAGTGGTTTCCTGCACCAACACAAGTGCGAAAAGTGGTTTTTCAACACTAACACAAGTGCGAAAAGTGGTTTTTCCACATTAATACAAGTGCAAAAGTGGTTTCCTGCACCAACACAGTGCAAAAAGTGGTTTTTCAACACTAACATAATTGCAAAAAGTGGTTTTTCAACACCAACACAAGTGCAAAAAGTGGTTTTCCCACACTAATACAAGTGCAAAAGTGGTTTCCTGCACCAACACAAGTGCGAAAAGTGGTTTTTCAACACTAACACAAGTGCAAAAAGTGTTTTTTCAACAATATCACAAGTGCAAAAAGTGTTTTTTCCACACTAATACAAGTGCAAAAGTGGTTTCCTGCACCAACACAAGTGCGAAAAGTGGTTTTTCAACACTAACACAAGTGCGAAAAGTGGTTTTTCCACACTAATAAAAGTGCAAAAGTGGTTTCCTGCACCAACACAAGTGCGAAAAGTGGTTTTTCAACACTAACACAAGTGCGAAAAGTGGTTTTTCAACACTATCACAAGTGCAAAAAGTGTTTTTTCCACACTAATACAAGTGCAAAAGTGGTTTCCTGCACCAACACAAGTGCGAAAAGTGGTTTTTCACCACTAACACAAGTGCGAAAAGTGGTTTTTCAACACCATCACAAGTGCAAAAAGTGTTTTTTCCACACTAATACAAGTGCAAAAGTGGTTTCCTGCACCAACACAAGTGCAAAAAGTGGATTTTCAACACTAACACAAGTGCGAAAAGTGGGTTTTCAACACTAACACAAGTGCGAAAAGTGGTTTCCTTCACTAACACAAGTGCGAAAAGTGGTTTTTCAACACTAACATAAGTGCGAAAAGTGGTTTTTCAACACTAACACAAGTGCGAAAAGTGGTTTTTCCACACTAATACAAGTGCAAAAGTGGTTTCCTGCACCAACACAAGTGCGAAAAGTGGTTTTTCAACACTAACACAGGTGCGAAAAGTGGTTTTTCAACACTATCACAAGTGCAAAAAGTGTTTTTTCCACACTAATACAAGTGCAAAAGTGGTTTCCTGCACCAACACAAATGTGAAAAGTGGTTTTTCAACACTAACACAAGTGCGAAAAGTGGTTTTTCAACACTATCACAAGTGCAAAAAGTGTTTTTTCCACACTAATACAAGTGCAAAAGTGGTTTCCTGCACCAACACAAGTGCGAAAAGTGGATTTTCAACACTAACACAAGTGCGAAAAGTGGGTTTTCAACACTAACACAAGTGCGAAAAGTGGTTTCCTTCACTAACACAAGTGCGAAAAGTGGTTTTTCAACACTAACACAAGTGCGTAAAGTGGTTTTTCAACACTAACACAAGTGCGAAAAGTGGTTTTTCCACACTAATACAAGTGCAAAAGTGGATTCCTGCACCAACACAAGTGCGAAAAGTGGATTTTCAACACTAACACAAGTGCGAAAAGTGGGTTTTCAACACTAACACAAGTGCGAAAAGTGGTTTTTCAACAGTATCACAAGTGCAAAAAGTGGTTTCCTTCACCAACACCAGTGCAAAAAGTGGTTTTTCAACACTAACACAAGTGTGAAAAGTGGTTTTTCCACACTAATACAAATGCAAAAGTGGTTTCCTGCACCAACACAGTGCGAAAAGTGGTTTTTCAACACTAACACAATTGCAAAAAGTGGTTTTTCAACACTAACACAAGTGCAAAAAGTTGTTTTTCCACACTAATACAAGTGCAAAAGTGGTTTCCTGCACCAACACAAGTGCGAAATGTGGTTTTTCAACACTAACACAAGTGCGAAAAGTGGTTTTTCAACACTATCACAAGTGCAAAAAGTGTTTTTTCCACACTAATACAAGTGCAAAAGTGGTTTCCTGCACCAACACAAGTGCGAAAAGTGGTTTTTCACCACTAACACAAGTGCGAAAAGTGGTTTTTCAACACCATCACAAGTGCAAAAAGTGTTTTTTCCACACTAATACAAGTGCAAAAGTGGTTTCCTGCACCAACACAAGTGCAAAAAGTGGATTTTCAACACTAACACAAGTGCGAAAAGTGGGTTTTCAACACTAACACAAGTGCGAAAAGTGGTTTCCTTCACTAACACAAGTGCGAAAAGTGGTTTTTCAACACTAACATAAGTGCGAAAAGTGGTTTTTCAACACTAACACAAGTGCGAAAAGTGGTTTTTCCACACTAATACAAGTGCAAAAGTGGTTTCCTGCACCAACACAAGTGCGAAAAGTGGTTTTTCAACACTAACACAGGTGCGAAAAGTGGTTTTTCAACACTATCACAAGTGCAAAAAGTGTTTTTTCCACACTAATACAAGTGCAAAAGTGGTTTCCTGCACCAACACAAATGTGAAAAGTGGTTTTTCAACACTAACACAAGTGCGAAAAGTGGTTTTTCAACACTATCACAAGTGCAAAAAGTGTTTTTTCCACACTAATACAAGTGCAAAAGTGGTTTCCTGCACCAACACAAGTGCGAAAAGTGGATTTTCAACACTAACACAAGTGCGAAAAGTGGGTTTTCAACACTAACACAAGTGCGAAAAGTGGTTTCCTTCACTAACACAAGTGCGAAAAGTGGTTTTTCAACACTAACACAAGTGCGTAAAGTGGTTTTTCAACACTAACACAAGTGCGAAAAGTGGTTTTTCCACACTAATACAAGTGCAAAAGTGGATTCCTGCACCAACACAAGTGCGAAAAGTGGATTTTCAACACTAACACAAGTGCGAAAAGTGGGTTTTCAACACTAACACAAGTGCGAAAAGTGGTTTTTCAACAGTATCACAAGTGCAAAAAGTGGTTTCCTTCACCAACACCAGTGCAAAAAGTGGTTTTTCAACACTAACACAAGTGTGAAAAGTGGTTTTTCCACACTAATACAAATGCAAAAGTGGTTTCCTGCACCAACACAGTGCGAAAAGTGGTTTTTCAACACTAACACAATTGCAAAAAGTGGTTTTTCAACACTAACACAAGTGCAAAAAGTTGTTTTTCCACACTAATACAAGTGCAAAAGTGGTTTCCTGCACCAACACAAGTGCGAAATGTGGTTTTTCAACACTAACACAAGTGCGAAAAGTGGTTTTTCAACACTATCACAAGTGCAAAAAGTGTTTTTTCCACACTAATACAAGTGCAAAAGTGGTTTCCTGCACCAACACAAGTGCGAAAAGTGGCTTTTCAACACTAACACAAGTGCGAAAAGTGGGTTTTCAACACTAACACAAGTGCGAAAAGTGGTTTCCTTCACTAACACAAGTGCGAAAAGTGGTTTTTCAACACTACCACAAGTGCGTAAAGTGGTTTTTCAACACTAACACAAGTGCGAAAAGTGGTTTTTATACACTAATACAAGTGCAAAAGTGGTTTCCTGCACCAACACAAGTGCGAAAAGTGGATTTTCAACACTAACACAAGTGCGAAAAGTGGGTTTTCAACACTAACACAAGTGCGAAAAGTGGTTTCCTTCACTAACACAAGTGTGAAAAGTGGTCTTTCAACACTAACACAAGTGCGAAAAGTGGTTTTTCAACACTAACACAAGTGCGAAAAGTGGTTTTTCCACACTAATACAAGTGCAAAAGTGGTTTACTGCACCAACACAAGTGCGAAAAGTGGTTTTTCAACACAAACACAAGTGCGAAAAGTGGTTTTTCAACAGTATCACAAGTGCAAAAAGTGTTTTTTCCACACTAATACAAGTGCAAAAGTGGTTTCCTGCACCAACACAAGTGCGAAAAGTGGTTTTTCAACGCTAACACAAGTGCGAAAAGTGGTTTTTCAACACTAACACAAGTGCGAAAAGTGGTTTTTCCACACTAATACAAGTGCAAAAGTGGTTTCCTGCACCAACACAAGTGCGAAAAGTGGTTTTTCAACACTAACACAAGTGCGAAAAGTGGTTTTTCAACACTATCACAAGTGCAAAAAGTGTTTTTTCCACACTAATACAAGTGCAAAAGTGGTTTCCTGCACCAACACAAGTGCGAAAAGTGGTTTTTCAACACTAACACAAGTGTGAAAAGTGGTTTTTCAACACTAACACAAGTGCGAAAAGTGGTTTTTCAACACTAACACAAGTGCGAAAAGTGGTTCTTCAACACTAACACAAGTGCGAAAAGTGGTTTTTCAACACTATCACAAGTGCAAAAAGTGTTTTTTCCACACTAATACAAGTGCAAAAGTGGTTTCCTGCACCAACACAAATGTGAAAAGTGGTTTTTCAACACTAACACAAGTGCGAAAAGTGGTTTTTCAACACTATCACAAGTGCAAAAAGTGTTTTTTCCACACTAATACAAGTGCAAAAGTGGTTTCCTGCACCAACACAAGTGCGAAAAGTGGATTTTCAACACTAACACAAGTGCGAAAAGTGGGTTTTCAACACTAACACAAGTGCGAAAAGTGGTTTCCTTCACTAACACAAGTGCGAAAAGTGGTTTTTCAACACTAACACAAGTGCGTAAAGTGGTTTTTCAACACTAACACAAGTGCGAAAAGTGGTTTTTCCACACTAATACAAGTGCAAAAGTGGATTCCTGCACCAACACAAGTGCGAAAAGTGGATTTTCAACACTAACACAAGTGCGAAAAGTGGGTTTTCAACACTAACACAAGTGCGAAAAGTGGTTTTTCAACAGTATCACAAGTGCAAAAAGTGGTTTCCTTCACCAACACCAGTGCAAAAAGTGGTTTTTCAACACTAACACAAGTGTGAAAAGTGGTTTTTCCACACTAATACAAATGCAAAAGTGGTTTCCTGCACCAACACAGTGCGAAAAGTGGTTTTTCAACACTAACACAATTGCAAAAAGTGGTTTTTCAACACTAACACAAGTGCAAAAAGTTGTTTTTCCACACTAATACAAGTGCAAAAGTGGTTTCCTGCACCAACACAAGTGCGAAATGTGGTTTTTCAACACTAACACAAGTGCGAAAAGTGGTTTTTCAACACTATCACAAGTGCAAAAAGTGTTTTTTCCACACTAATACAAGTGCAAAAGTGGTTTCCTGCACCAACACAAATGCGAAAAGTGGTTTTTCAACACTAACACAAGTGCGAAAAGTGGTTTTTCAACACTATCACAAGTGCAAAAAGTGTTTTTTCCACACTAATACAAGTGCAAAAGTGGTTTCCTGCACCAACACAAGTGCGAAAAGTGGCTTTTCAACACTAACACAAGTGCGAAAAGTGGGTTTTCAACACTAACACAAGTGCGAAAAGTGGTTTCCTTCACTAACACAAGTGCGAAAAGTGGTTTTTCAACACTACCACAAGTGCGTAAAGTGGTTTTTCAACACTAACACAAGTGCGAAAAGTGGTTTTTATACACTAATACAAGTGCAAAAGTGGTTTCCTGCACCAACACAAGTGCGAAAAGTGGATTTTCAACACTAACACAAGTGCGAAAAGTGGGTTTTCAACACTAACACAAGTGCGAAAAGTGGTTTCCTTCACTAACACAAGTGTGAAAAGTGGTCTTTCAACACTAACACAAGTGCGAAAAGTGGTTTTTCAACACTAACACAAGTGCGAAAAGTGGTTTTTCCACACTAATACAAGTGCAAAAGTGGTTTACTGCACCAACACAAGTGCGAAAAGTGGTTTTTCAACACAAACACAAGTGCGAAAAGTGGTTTTTCAACAGTATCACAAGTGCAAAAAGTGTTTTTTCCACACTAATACAAGTGCAAAAGTGGTTTCCTGCACCAACACAAGTGCGAAAAGTGGTTTTTCAACGCTAACACAAGTGCGAAAAGTGGTTTTTCAACACTAACACAAGTGCGAAAAGTGGTTTTTCCACACTAATACAAGTGCAAAAGTGGTTTCCTGCACCAACACAAGTGCGAAAAGTGGTTTTTCAACACTAACACAAGTGCGAAAAGTGGTTTTTCAACACTATCACAAGTGCAAAAAGTGTTTTTTCCACACTAATACAAGTGCAAAAGTGGTTTCCTGCACCAACACAAGTGCGAAAAGTGGTTTTTCAACACTAACACAAGTGTGAAAAGTGGTTTTTCAACACTAACACAAGTGCGAAAAGTGGTTTTTCAACACTAACACAAGTGCGAAAAGTGGTTCTTCAACACTAACACAAGTGCGAAAAGTGGTTTTTCAACACTATCACAAGTGCAAAAAGTGTTTTTTCCACACTAATACAAGTGCAAAAGTGGTTTCCTGCACCAACACAAGTGGGAAAAGTGGCTTTTCAACACTAACACAAGTGCGAAAAGTGGGTTTTCAACACAAACACAAGTGCGAAAAGTGGTTTCCTTCACCAACACCAGTGCAAAAAGTGGTTTTTCAACACTAACACAAGTGCGAAAAGTGGTTTTTCCCACATTAATACAAGTGCAAAAGTGGTTTCCTGCACCAACACAGTGCAAAAAGTGGTTTTTCAACACTAACATAATTGCAAAAAGTGGTTTTTCAACACCAACACAAGTGCGAAAAGTGGTTTTCCCACACTAATACAAGTGCAAAAGTGGTTTCCTGCACCAACACAAGTGCGAAAAGTGGTTTTTCAACACTAACACAAGTGCAAAAAGTGTTTTTTCAACAATATCACAAGTGCAAAAAGTGTTTTTTCCACACTAATACAAGTGCAAAAGTGGTTTCCTGCACCAACACAAGTGCGAAAAGTGGTTTTTCAACACTAACACAAGTGCGAAAAGTGGTTTTTCCACACTAATAAAAGTGCAAAAGTGGTTTCCTGCACCAACACAAGTGCGAAAAGTGGTTTTTCAACACTAACACAAGTGCGAAAAGTGGTTTTTCCACATTAATACAAGTGCAAAAGTGGTTTCCTGCACCAACACAGTGCAAAAAGTGGTTTTTCAACACTAACATAATTGCAAAAAGTGGTTTTTCAACACCAACACAAGTGCGAAAAGTGGTTTTCCCACACTAATACAAGTGCAAAAGTGGTTTCCTGCACCAACACAAGTGCGAAAAGTGGTTTTTCAACACTAACACAAGTGCAAAAAGTGTTTTTTCAACAATATCACAAGTGCAAAAAGTGTTTTTTCCACACTAATACAAGTGCAAAAGTGGTTTCCTGCACCAACACAAGTGCGAAAAGTGGTTTTTCAACACTAACACAAGTGCGAAAAGTGGTTTTTCCACACTAATAAAAGTGCAAAAGTGGTTTCCTGCACCAACACAAGTGCGAAAAGTGGTTTTTCAACACTAACACAAGTGCGAAAAGTGGTTTTTCAACACTATCACAAGTGCAAAAAGTGTTTTTTCCACACTAATACAAGTGCAAAAGTGGTTTCCTGCACCAACACAAGTGCGAAAAGTGGTTTTTCACCACTAACACAAGTGCGAAAAGTGGTTTTTCAACACCATCACAAGTGCAAAAAGTGTTTTTTCCACACTAATACAAGTGCAAAAGTGGTTTCCTGCACCAACACAAGTGCAAAAAGTGGATTTTCAACACTAACACAAGTGCGAAAAGTGGGTTTTCAACACTAACACAAGTGCGAAAAGTGGTTTCCTTCACTAACACAAGTGCGAAAAGTGGTTTTTCAACACTAACATAAGTGCGAAAAGTGGTTTTTCAACACTAACACAAGTGCGAAAAGTGGTTTTTCCACACTAATACAAGTGCAAAAGTGGTTTCCTGCACCAACACAAGTGCGAAAAGTGGTTTTTCAACACTAACACAGGTGCGAAAAGTGGTTTTTCAACACTATCACAAGTGCAAAAAGTGTTTCTTCCACACTAATACAAGTGCAAAAGTGGTTCCCTGCACCAACACAAGTGCGAAAAGTGGTTTTTCAACACTAACACAAGTGCGAAAAGTGGTTTTTCAACACTATCACAAGTGCAAAAAGTGTTTTTTCCACACGAATACAAGTGCAAAAGTGGCTGCCTGCACCAACACAAGTGCGAAAAGTGGATTTTCAACACTAACACAAGTGTGAAAAGTGGGTTTTCAACACTAACACAAGTGCGAAAAGTGGTTTCCTTCACTAACACAAGCGCGAAAAGTGGTTTTTCAACACTAACACAAGTGCGAAAAGTGGTTTTTCAACACTAACACAAGTGCGAAAAGTGGTTTTCCACACTAATACAAGTGCAAAAGTGGTTTCCTGCACCAACACAAGTGCGAAAAGTGGATTTTCAACACTAACACAAGTGCGAAAAGTGGGTTTTCAACACTAACACAAGTGCGAAAA
The DNA here is from genome assembly GCF_964187855.1 of Myxine glutinosa. Lineage (NCBI taxonomy): Eukaryota > Metazoa > Chordata > Myxini > Myxiniformes > Myxinidae > Myxine > Myxine glutinosa. Next base: position 30,968 of record NW_027618145.1, on the reverse strand, counting down.
GTGGTTTCCTTCACTAACACAAGTGTGAAAAGTGGTTTTTCAACACTAACACAAGTGCGAAAAGTGGTTTTTCAACACTAACACAAGTGCGAAAAGTGGTTTTTCAACACTATCACAAGTGCAAAAAGTGTTTTTTCCACACTAATACAAGTGCAAAAGTGGTTTCCTGCACCAACACAAGTGCGAAAAGTGGTTTTTCAACACTAACACAAGTGCGAAAAGTGGTTTTTCAACACTATCACAAGTGCAAAAAGTGTTTTTTCCACACTAATACAAGTGCAAAAGTGGTTTCCTGCACCAACACAAGTGCGAAAAGTGGTTTTTCAACACTAACACAAGTGCGAAAAGTGGTTTTTCAACACTAACACAAGTGCAAAAAGTGGTTTTTCCACACTAATACAAGTGCGAAAAGTGGTTTTTCAACACTATCACAAGTGCAAAAAGTGTTTTTTCCACACTAATACAAGTGCAAAAGTGATTTCCTGCACCAACACAAGTGCGAAAAGTGGTTTTTCAACACTAACACAAGTGCGAAAAGTGGTTTTTCAACACTAACACAAGTGCGAAAAGTGGTTTTCCACACTAATACAAGTGCAAAAGTGGTTTCCTGCACCAACACAAGTGAGAAAAGTGGTTTTTCAACACTAACACAAGTGCGAAAAGTGGTTTTTCAACACTATCACAAGTGCAAAAAGTGTTTTTTCCACACTAATACAAGTGCAAGTGTGGTTTCCTGCACCAACACAAGTACTAAAAGTGGTTTTTCAACACTAACACAAGTGCGAAAAGTGGTTTTTCAACACTAACACTAGTGCGAAAAGTGGTTTTTCAACACTAACACAAGTGCAAAAAGTGGTTTTTCAACACTAACACAAGTGCGAAAAGTGGTTTTTCCACATTAATACAAGTCCAAAAGTGGTTTCCTGCACCAACACAAGTGCGAAAATTGGTTTTTCAACACTAACACAAGTGCGAAAAGTGGTTTTTCCACATTAATACAAGTGCAAAAGTGGTTTCCTGCACCAACACAGTGCAAAAAGTGGTTTTTCAACACTAACATAATTGCAAAAAGTGGTTTTTCAACACCAACACAAGTGCGAAAAGTGTTTTTTCAACAATATCACAAGTGCAAAAAGTGTTTTTTCCACACTAATACAAGTGCAAAAGTGGTTTCCTGCACCAACACAAGTGCGAAAAGTGGTTTTTCAACACTAACACAAGTGCGAAAAGTGGTTTTTCCACACTAATAAAAGTGCAAAAGTGGTTTCCTGCACCAACACAAGTGCGAAAAGTGGTTTTTCAACACTAACACAAGTGCGAAAAGTGGTTTTTCCACATTAATACAAGTGCAAAAGTGGTTTCCTGCACCAACACAGTGCAAAAAGTGGTTTTTCAACACTAACATAATTGCAAAAAGTGGTTTTTCATCACCAACACAAGTGCGAAAAGTGGTTTTCCCACACTAATACAAGTGCAAAAGTGGTTTCCTGCACCAACACAAGTGCGAAAAGTGGTTTTTCAACACTAACACAAGTGCAAAAAGTGTTTTTTCAACAATATCACAAGTGCAAAAAGTGTTTTTTCCACACTAATACAAGTGCAAAAGTGGTTTCCTGCACCAACACAAGTGCGAAAAGTGGTTTTTCAACACTAACACAAGTGCGAAAAGTGGTTTTTCCACACTAATACAAGTGCAAAAGTGGTTTCCTGCACCAACACAAGTGCGAAAAGTGGTTTTTCACCACTAACACAAGTGCGAAAAGTGGTTTTTCAACACCATCACAAGTGCAAAAAGTGTTTTTTCCACACTAATACAAGTGCAAAAGTGGTTTCCTGCACCAACACAAGTGCAAAAAGTGGATTTTCAACACTAACACAAGTGCGAAAAGTGGGTTTTCAACACTAACACAAGTGCGAAAAGTGGTTTCCTTCACTAACACAAGTGCGAAAAGTGGTTTTTCAACACTAACATAAGTGCGAAAAGTGGTTTTTCAACACTAACACAAGTGCGAAAAGTGGTTTTTCCACACTAATACAAGTGCAAAAGTGGTTTCCTGCACCAACACAAGTGCGAAAAGTGGTTTTTCAACACTAACACAGGTGCGAAAAGTGGTTTTTCAACACTATCACAAGTGCAAAAAGTGTTTTTTCCACACTAATACAAGTGCAAAAGTGGTTTCCTGCACCAACACAAATGTGAAAAGTGGTTTTTCAACACTAACACAAGTGCGAAAAGTGGTTTTTCAACACTATCACAAGTGCAAAAAGTGTTTTTTCCACACTAATACAAGTGCAAAAGTGGTTTCCTGCACCAACACAAGTGCGAAAAGTGGATTTTCAACACTAACACAAGTGCGAAAAGTGGGTTTTCAACACTAACACAAGTGCGAAAAGTGGTTTCCTTCACTAACACAAGTGCGAAAAGTGGTTTTTCAACACTAACACAAGTGCGTAAAGTGGTTTTTCAACACTAACACAAGTGCGAAAAGTGGTTTTTCCACACTAATACAAGTGCAAAAGTGGATTCCTGCACCAACACAAGTGCGAAAAGTGGATTTTCAACACTAACACAAGTGCGAAAAGTGGGTTTTCAACACTAACACAAGTGCGAAAAGTGGTTTTTCAACAGTATCACAAGTGCAAAAAGTGGTTTCCTTCACCAACACCAGTGCAAAAAGTGGTTTTTCAACACTAACACAAGTGTGAAAAGTGGTTTTTCCACACTAATACAAATGCAAAAGTGGTTTCCTGCACCAACACAGTGCGAAAAGTGGTTTTTCAACACTAACACAATTGCAAAAAGTGGTTTTTCAACACTAACACAAGTGCAAAAAGTTGTTTTTCCACACTAATACAAGTGCAAAAGTGGTTTCCTGCACCAACACAAGTGCGAAATGTGGTTTTTCAACACTAACACAAGTGCGAAAAGTGGTTTTTCAACACTATCACAAGTGCAAAAAGTGTTTTTTCCACACTAATACAAGTGCAAAAGTGGTTTCCTGCACCAACACAAATGCGAAAAGTGGTTTTTCAACACTAACACAAGTGCGAAAAGTGGTTTTTCAACACTATCACAAGTGCAAAAAGTGTTTTTTCCACACTAATACAAGTGCAAAAGTGGTTTCCTGCACCAACACAAGTGCGAAAAGTGGCTTTTCAACACTAACACAAGTGCGAAAAGTGGGTTTTCAACACTAACACAAGTGCGAAAAGTGGTTTCCTTCACTAACACAAGTGCGAAAAGTGGTTTTTCAACACTACCACAAGTGCGTAAAGTGGTTTTTCAACACTAACACAAGTGCGAAAAGTGGTTTTTATACACTAATACAAGTGCAAAAGTGGTTTCCTGCACCAACACAAGTGCGAAAAGTGGATTTTCAACACTAACACAAGTGCGAAAAGTGGGTTTTCAACACTAACACAAGTGCGAAAAGTGGTTTCCTTCACTAACACAAGTGTGAAAAGTGGTCTTTCAACACTAACACAAGTGCGAAAAGTGGTTTTTCAACACTAACACAAGTGCGAAAAGTGGTTTTTCCACACTAATACAAGTGCAAAAGTGGTTTACTGCACCAACACAAGTGCGAAAAGTGGTTTTTCAACACAAACACAAGTGCGAAAAGTGGTTTTTCAACAGTATCACAAGTGCAAAAAGTGTTTTTTCCACACTAATACAAGTGCAAAAGTGGTTTCCTGCACCAACACAAGTGCGAAAAGTGGTTTTTCAACGCTAACACAAGTGCGAAAAGTGGTTTTTCAACACTAACACAAGTGCGAAAAGTGGTTTTTCCACACTAATACAAGTGCAAAAGTGGTTTCCTGCACCAACACAAGTGCGAAAAGTGGTTTTTCAACACTAACACAAGTGCGAAAAGTGGTTTTTCAACACTATCACAAGTGCAAAAAGTGTTTTTTCCACACTAATACAAGTGCAAAAGTGGTTTCCTGCACCAACACAAGTGCGAAAAGTGGTTTTTCAACACTAACACAAGTGTGAAAAGTGGTTTTTCAACACTAACACAAGTGCGAAAAGTGGTTTTTCAACACTAACACAAGTGCGAAAAGTGGTTCTTCAACACTAACACAAGTGCGAAAAGTGGTTTTTCAACACTATCACAAGTGCAAAAAGTGTTTTTTCCACACTAATACAAGTGCAAAAGTGGTTTCCTGCACCAACACAAATGTGAAAAGTGGTTTTTCAACACTAACACAAGTGCGAAAAGTGGTTTTTCAACACTATCACAAGTGCAAAAAGTGTTTTTTCCACACTAATACAAGTGCAAAAGTGGTTTCCTGCACCAACACAAGTGCGAAAAGTGGATTTTCAACACTAACACAAGTGCGAAAAGTGGGTTTTCAACACTAACACAAGTGCGAAAAGTGGTTTCCTTCACTAACACAAGTGCGAAAAGTGGTTTTTCAACACTAACACAAGTGCGTAAAGTGGTTTTTCAACACTAACACAAGTGCGAAAAGTGGTTTTTCCACACTAATACAAGTGCAAAAGTGGATTCCTGCACCAACACAAGTGCGAAAAGTGGATTTTCAACACTAACACAAGTGCGAAAAGTGGGTTTTCAACACTAACACAAGTGCGAAAAGTGGTTTTTCAACAGTATCACAAGTGCAAAAAGTGGTTTCCTTCACCAACACCAGTGCAAAAAGTGGTTTTTCAACACTAACACAAGTGTGAAAAGTGGTTTTTCCACACTAATACAAATGCAAAAGTGGTTTCCTGCACCAACACAGTGCGAAAAGTGGTTTTTCAACACTAACACAATTGCAAAAAGTGGTTTTTCAACACTAACACAAGTGCAAAAAGTTGTTTTTCCACACTAATACAAGTGCAAAAGTGGTTTCCTGCACCAACACAAGTGCGAAATGTGGTTTTTCAACACTAACACAAGTGCGAAAAGTGGTTTTTCAACACTATCACAAGTGCAAAAAGTGTTTTTTCCACACTAATACAAGTGCAAAAGTGGTTTCCTGCACCAACACAAATGCGAAAAGTGGTTTTTCAACACTAACACAAGTGCGAAAAGTGGTTTTTCAACACTATCACAAGTGCAAAAAGTGTTTTTTCCACACTAATACAAGTGCAAAAGTGGTTTCCTGCACCAACACAAGTGCGAAAAGTGGCTTTTCAACACTAACACAAGTGCGAAAAGTGGGTTTTCAACACTAACACAAGTGCGAAAAGTGGTTTCCTTCACTAACACAAGTGCGAAAAGTGGTTTTTCAACACTACCACAAGTGCGTAAAGTGGTTTTTCAACACTAACACAAGTGCGAAAAGTGGTTTTTATACACTAATACAAGTGCAAAAGTGGTTTCCTGCACCAACACAAGTGCGAAAAGTGGATTTTCAACACTAACACAAGTGCGAAAAGTGGGTTTTCAACACTAACACAAGTGCGAAAAGTGGTTTCCTTCACTAACACAAGTGTGAAAAGTGGTCTTTCAACACTAACACAAGTGCGAAAAGTGGTTTTTCAACACTAACACAAGTGCGAAAAGTGGTTTTTCCACACTAATACAAGTGCAAAAGTGGTTTACTGCACCAACACAAGTGCGAAAAGTGGTTTTTCAACACAAACACAAGTGCGAAAAGTGGTTTTTCAACAGTATCACAAGTGCAAAAAGTGTTTTTTCCACACTAATACAAGTGCAAAAGTGGTTTCCTGCACCAACACAAGTGCGAAAAGTGGTTTTTCAACGCTAACACAAGTGCGAAAAGTGGTTTTTCAACACTAACACAAGTGCGAAAAGTGGTTTTTCCACACTAATACAAGTGCAAAAGTGGTTTCCTGCACCAACACAAGTGCGAAAAGTGGTTTTTCAACACTAACACAAGTGCGAAAAGTGGTTTTTCAACACTATCACAAGTGCAAAAAGTGTTTTTTCCACACTAATACAAGTGCAAAAGTGGTTTCCTGCACCAACACAAGTGCGAAAAGTGGTTTTTCAACACTAACACAAGTGTGAAAAGTGGTTTTTCAACACTAACACAAGTGCGAAAAGTGGTTTTTCAACACTAACACAAGTGCGAAAAGTGGTTCTTCAACACTAACACAAGTGCGAAAAGTGGTTTTTCAACACTATCACAAGTGCAAAAAGTGTTTTTTCCACACTAATACAAGTGCAAAAGTGGTTTCCTGCACCAACACAAGTGGGAAAAGTGGCTTTTCAACACTAACACAAGTGCGAAAAGTGGGTTTTCAACACAAACACAAGTGCGAAAAGTGGTTTCCTTCACCAACACCAGTGCAAAAAGTGGTTTTTCAACACTAACACAAGTGCGAAAAGTGGTTTTTCCCACATTAATACAAGTGCAAAAGTGGTTTCCTGCACCAACACAGTGCAAAAAGTGGTTTTTCAACACTAACATAATTGCAAAAAGTGGTTTTTCAACACCAACACAAGTGCGAAAAGTGGTTTTCCCACACTAATACAAGTGCAAAAGTGGTTTCCTGCACCAACACAAGTGCGAAAAGTGGTTTTTCAACACTAACACAAGTGCAAAAAGTGTTTTTTCAACAATATCACAAGTGCAAAAAGTGTTTTTTCCACACTAATACAAGTGCAAAAGTGGTTTCCTGCACCAACACAAGTGCGAAAAGTGGTTTTTCAACACTAACACAAGTGCGAAAAGTGGTTTTGCCACACTAATAAAAGTGCAAAAGTGGTTTCCTGCACCAACACAAGTGCGAAAAGTGGTTTTTCAACACTAACACAAGTGCGAAAAGTGGTTTTTCCACATTAATACAAGTGCAAAAGTGGTTTCCTGCACCAACACAGTGCAAAAAGTGGTTTTTCAACACTAACATAATTGCAAAAAGTGGTTTTTCAACACCAACACAAGTGCGAAAAGTGGTTTTCCCACACTAATACAAGTGCAAAAGTGGTTTCCTGCACCAACACAAGTGCGAAAAGTGGTTTTTCAACACTAACACAAGTGCAAAAAGTGTTTTTTCAACAATATCACAAGTGCAAAAAGTGTTTTTTCCACACTAATACAAGTGCAAAAGTGGTTTCCTGCACCAACACAAGTGCGAAAAGTGGTTTTTCAACACTAACACAAGTGCGAAAAGTGGTTTTTCCACACTAATAAAAGTGCAAAAGTGGTTTCCTGCACCAACACAAGTGCGAAAAGTGGTTTTTCAACACTAACACAAGTGCGAAAAGTGGTTTTTCAACACTATCACAAGTGCAAAAAGTGTTTTTTCCACACTAATACAAGTGCAAAAGTGGTTTCCTGCACCAACACAAGTGCGAAAAGTGGTTTTTCACCACTAACACAAGTGCGAAAAGTGGTTTTTCAACACCATCACAAGTGCAAAAAGTGTTTTTTCCACACTAATACAAGTGCAAAAGTGGTTTCCTGCACCAACACAAGTGCAAAAAGTGGATTTTCAACACTAACACAAGTGCGAAAAGTGGGTTTTCAACACTAACACAAGTGCGAAAAGTGGTTTCCTTCACTAACACAAGTGCGAAAAGTGGTTTTTCAACACTAACATAAGTGCGAAAAGTGGTTTTTCAACACTAACACAAGTGCGAAAAGTGGTTTTTCCACACTAATACAAGTGCAAAAGTGGTTTCCTGCACCAACACAAGTGCGAAAAGTGGTTTTTCAACACTAACACAGGTGCGAAAAGTGGTTTTTCAACACTATCACAAGTGCAAAAAGTGTTTCTTCCACACTAATACAAGTGCAAAAGTGGTTCCCTGCACCAACACAAGTGCGAAAAGTGGTTTTTCAACACTAACACAAGTGCGAAAAGTGGTTTTTCAACACTATCACAAGTGCAAAAAGTGTTTTTTCCACACGAATACAAGTGCAAAAGTGGCTGCCTGCACCAACACAAGTGCGAAAAGTGGATTTTCAACACTAACACAAGTGTGAAAAGTGGGTTTTCAACACTAACACAAGTGCGAAAAGTGGTTTCCTTCACTAACACAAGCGCGAAAAGTGGTTTTTCAACACTAACACAAGTGCGAAAAGTGGTTTTTCAACACTAACACAAGTGCGAAAAGTGGTTTTCCACACTAATACAAGTGCAAAAGTGGTTTCCTGCACCAACACAAGTGCGAAAAGTGGATTTTCAACAGTAACACAAGTGCGAAAAGTGGGTTTTCAACACTAACACAAGTGCGAAAAGTGGTTTCCTTCACTAACACAAGTGTGAAAAGTGGTTTTTCAACACTAACACAAGTGCGAAAAGTGGTTTTTCAACACTAACACAAGTGCGAAAAGTGGTTTTTCAACACTATCACAAGTGCAAAAAGTGTTTTTTCCACACTAATACAAGTGCAAAAGTGGTTTCCTGCACCAACACAAGTGCGAAAAGTGGTTTTTCAACACTAACACAAGTGCGAAAAGTGGTTTTTCAACACTATCACAAGTGCAAAAAGTGTTTTTTCCACACTAATACAAGTGCAAAAGTGGTTTCCTGCACCAACACAAGTGCGAAAAGTGGTTTTTCAACACTAACACAAGTGCGAAAAGTGGTTTTTCAACACTAACACAAGTGCAAAAAGTGGTTTTTCCACACTAATACAAGTGCGAAAAGTGGTTTTTCAACACTATCACAAGTGCAAAAAGTGTTTTTTCCACACTAATACAAGTGCAAAAGTGATTTCCTGCACCAACACAAGTGCGAAAAGTGGTTTTTCAACACTAACACAAGTGCGAAAAGTGGTTTTTCAACACTAACACAAGTGCGAAAAGTGGTTTTCCACACTAATACAAGTGCAAAAGTGGTTTCCTGCACCAACACAAGTGAGAAAAGTGGTTTTTCAACACTAACACAAGTGCGAAAAGTGGTTTTTCAACACTATCACAAGTGCAAAAAGTGTTTTTTCCACACTAATACAAGTGCAAGTGTGGTTTCCTGCACCAACACAAGTACTAAAAGTGGTTTTTCAACACTAACACAAGTGCGAAAAGTGGTTTTTCAACACTAACACTAGTGCGAAAAGTGGTTTTTCAACACTAACACAAGTGCAAAAAGTGGTTTTTCAACACTAACACAAGTGCGAAAAGTGGTTTTTCCACATTAATACAAGTCCAAAAGTGGTTTCCTGCACCAACACAAGTGCGAAAATTGGTTTTTCAACACTAACACAACTGCGAAAAGTGGTTTTTCCACACTAATACAAGTGCAAAAGTGGTTTCCTGCACCAACACAAGTGCGAAAAGTGGTTTTTCAACAATAACACAAGTGCGAAAAGTGGTTTTTCAACACTAACACAACTGCGAAAAGTGGTTTTTCCACACTAATACAAGTGCAAAAGAGGTTTCCTGCACCAACACAAGTGCGAAAAGTGGTTTTTCAACACTAACACAAGTGCGAAAAGTGGTTTTTCCACATTAATACAAGTGCAAAAGTGGTTTCCTGCACCAACACAGTGCAAAAAGTGGTTTTTCAACACTAACATAATTGCAAAAAGTGGTTTTTCAACACCAACACAAGTGCGAAAAGTGTTTTTTCAACAATATCACAAGTGCAAAAAGTGTTTTTTCCACACTAATACAAGTGCAAAAGTGGTTTCCTGCACCAACACAAGTGCGAAAAGTGGTTTTTCAACACTAACACAAGTGCGAAAAGTGGTTTTTCCACACTAATAAAAGTGCAAAAGTGGTTTCCTGCACCAACACAAGTGCGAAAAGTGGTTTTTCAACACTAACACAAGTGCGAAAAGTGGTTTTTCCACATTAATACAAGTGCAAAAGTGGTTTCCTGCACCAACACAGTGCAAAAAGTGGTTTTTCAACACTAACATAATTGCAAAAAGTGGTTTTTCAACACCAACACAAGTGCGAAAAGTGGTTTTCCCACACTAATACAAGTGCAAAAGTGGTTTCCTGCACCAACACAAGTGCGAAAAGTGGTTTTTCAACACTAACACAAGTGCAAAAAGTGTTTTTTCAACAATATCACAAGTGCAAAAAGTGTTTTTTCCACACTAATACAAGTGCAAAAGTGGTTTCCTGCACCAACACAAGTGCGAAAAGTGGTTTTTCAACACTAACACAAGTGCGAAAAGTGGTTTTTCCACACTAATAAAAGTGCAAAAGTGGTTTCCTGCACCAACACAAGTGCGAAAAGTGGTTTTTCAACACTAACACAAGTGCGAAAAGTGGTTTTTCAACACTATCACAAGTGCAAAAAGTGTTTTTTCCACACTAATACAAGTGCAAAAGTGGTTTCCTGCACCAACACAAGTGCGAAAAGTGGTTTTTCACCACTAACACAAGTGCGAAAAGTGGTTTTTCAACACCATCACAAGTGCAAAAAGTGTTTTTTCCACACTAATACAAGTGCAAAAGTGGTTTCCTGCACCAACACAAGTGCAAAAAGTGGATTTTCAACACTAACACAAGTGCGAAAAGTGGGTTTTCAACACTAACACAAGTGCGAAAAGTGGTTTCCTTCACTAACACAAGTGTGAAAAGTGGTTTTTCAACACTAACATAAGTGCGAAAAGTGGTTTTTCAACACTAACACAAGTGCGAAAAGTGGTTTTTCCACACTAATACAAGTGCAAAAGTGGTTTCCTGCACCAACACAAGTGCGAAAAGTGGTTTTTCAACACTAACACAGGTGCGAAAAGTGGTTTTTCAACACTATCACAAGTGCAAAAAGTGTTTCTTCCACACTAATACAAGTGCAAAAGTGGTTCCCTGCACCAACACAAGTGCGAAAAGTGGTTTTTCAACACTAACACAAGTGCGAAAAGTGGTTTTTCAACACTATCACAAGTGCAAAAAGTGTTTTTTCCACACGAATACAAGTGCAAAAGTGGCTGCCTGCACCAACACAAGTGCGAAAAGTGGATTTTCAACACTAACACAAGTGTGAAAAGTGGGTTTTCAACACTAACACAAGTGCGAAAAGTGGTTTCCTTCACTAACACAAGCGCGAAAAGTGGTTTTTCAACACTAACACAAGTGCGAAAAGTGGTTTTTCAACACTAACACAAGTGCGAAAAGTGGTTTTCCACACTAATACAAGTGCAAAAGTGGTTTCCTGCACCAACACAAGTGCGAAAAGTGGATTTTCAACACTAACACAAGTGCGAAAAGTGGGTTTTCAACACTAACACAAGTGCGAAAAGTGGTTTCCTTCACTAACACAAGTGTGAAAAGTGGTTTTTCAACACTAACACAAGTGCGAAAAGTGGTTTTTCAACACTAACACAAGTGCGAAAAGTGGTTTTTCAACACTATCACAAGTGCAAAAAGTGTTTTTTCCACACTAATACAAGTGCAAAAGTGGTTTCCTGCACCAACACAAGTGCGAAAAGTGGTTTTTCAACACTAACACAAGTGCGAAAAGTGGTTTTTCAACACTATCACAAGTGCAAAAAGTGTTTTTTCCACACTAATACAAGTGCAAAAGTGGTTTCCTGCACCAACACAAGTGCGAAAAGTGGTTTTTCAACACTAACACAAGTGCGAAAAGTGGTTTTTCAACACTAACACAAGTGCAAAAAGTGGTTTTTCCACACTAATACAAGTGCGAAAAGTGGTTTTTCAACACTATCACAAGTGCAAAAAGTGTTTTTTCCACACTAATACAAGTGCAAAAGTGATTTCCTGCACCAACACAAGTGCGAAAAGTGGTTTTTCAACACTAACACAAGTGCGAAAAGTGGTTTTTCAACACTAACACAAGTGCGAAAAGTGGTTTTCCACACTAATACAAGTGCAAAAGTGGTTTCCTGCACCAACACAAGTGAGAAAAGTGGTTTTTCAACACTAACACAAGTGCGAAAAGTGGTTTTTCAACACTATCACAAGTGCAAAAAGTGTTTTTTCCACACTAATACAAGTGCAAGTGTGGTTTCCTGCACCAACACAAGTACTAAAAGTGGTTTTTCAACACTAACACAAGTGCGAAAAGTGGTTTTTCAACACTAACACTAGTGCGAAAAGTGGTTTTTCAACACTAACACAAGTGCAAAAAGTGGTTTTTCAACACTAACACAAGTGCGAAAAGTGGTTTTTCCACATTAATACAAGTCCAAAAGTGGTTTCCTGCACCAACACAAGTGCGAAAATTGGTTTTTCAACACTAACACAACTGCGAAAAGTGGTTTTTCCACACTAATACAAGTGCAAAAGTGGTTTCCTGCACCAACACAAGTGCGAAAAGTGGTTTTTCAACAATAACACAAGTGCGAAAAGTGGTTTTTCAACACTAACACAACTGCGAAAAGTGGTTTTTCCACACTAATACAAGTGCAAAAGAGGTTTCCTGCACCAACACAAGTGCGAAAAGTGGTTTTTCAACACTAACACAAGTGCGAAAAGTGGTTTTTCAACACTATCACAAGTGCAAAAAGTGTTTTTTCCACACTAATACAAGTGCAAAAGTGGTTTCCTGCACCAACACAAGTGCGAAAAGTGGTTTTTCAACACTAACACAAGTGTGAAAAGTGGTTTTTCAACACTAACACAAGTGCGAAAAGTGGTTTTTCAACACTAACACAAGTGCGAAAAGTGGTTCTTCAACACTAACACAAGTGCGAAAAGTGGTTTTTCAACACTATCACAAGTGCAAAAAGTGTTTTTTCCACACTAATACAAGTGCAAAAGTGGTTTCCTGCACCAACACAAGTGGGAAAAGTGGCTTTTCAACACTAACACAAGTGCGAAAAGTGGGTTTTCAACACAAACACAAGTGCGAAAAGTGGTTTCCTTCACCAACACCAGTGCAAAAAGTGGTTTTTCAACACTAACACAAGTGCGAAAAGTGGTTTTTCCACACTAATACAAGTGCAAAAGTGGTTTCCTGCACCAACACAAGTGCGAAAAGTGGTTTTTCAACACTAACATAATTGCAAAAAGTGGTTTTTCAACACCAACACAAGTGCGAAAAGTGGTTTTTCCACACTAATACAAGTGCAAAAGTGGTTTCCTGCACCAACACAAGTGCGAAAAGTGGTTTTTCAACACTAACACAAGTGCAAAAAGTGTTTTTTCAACAATATCACAAGTGCAAAAAGTGTTTTTTCCACACTAATACAAGTGCAAAAGTGGTTTCCTGCACCAACACAAGTGCGAAAAGTGGTTTTTCAACACTAACACAAGTGCGAAAAGTGGTTTTGCAACACTAACACAAGTGCGAAAAGTGGTTTTTCCACACTAATAAAAGTGCAAAAGTGGTTTCCTGCACCAACACAAGTGCGAAAAGTGGTTTTTCAACACTAACACAAGTGCGAAAAGTGGTTTTTCAACACTATCACAAGTGCAAAAAGTGTTTTTTCCACACTAATACAAGTGCAAAAGTGGTTTCCTGCACCAACACAAGTGCGAAAAGTGGTTTTTCACCACTAACACAAGTGCGAAAAGTGGTTTTTCAACGCCATCACAAGTGCAAAAAGTGTTTTTTCCACACTAATACAAGTGCAAAAGTGGTTTCCTGCACCAACACAAGTGCAAAAAGTGGATTTTCAACACTAACACAAGTGCGAAAAGTGGGTTTTCAACATTAACACAAGTGCAAAAAGTGGTTTCCTTCACTAACACAAGTGCGAAAAGTGGTTTTTCAACACTAACACAAGTGCGAAAAGTGGGTTTTCAACACTAACACAAGTGCGAAAAGTGGTTTTTCCACACTAATACAAGTGCAAAAGTGGTTTCCTGCACCAACACAAGTGCGAAAAGTGGTTTTTCAACACTAACACAGGTGCGAAAAGTGGTTTTTCAACACTATCACAAGTGCAAAAAGTGTTTCTTCCACACTAATACAAGTGCAAAAGTGGTTCCCTGCACCAACACAAGTGCAAAAAGTGGTTTTTCAACACTAACACAAGTGCGAAAAGTGGTTTTTCAACACTATCACAAGTGCAAAAAGTGTTTTTTCCACACGAATACAAGTGCAAAAGTGGCTGCCTGCACCAACACAAGTGCGAAAAGTGGTTTCCTTCACTAACACATGCGCGAAAAGTGGTTTTTCAACACTAACACAAGTGCGAAAAGTGGTTTTTCAACACTAACACAAGTGCGAAAAGTGGTTTTTCCACACTAATACAAGTGCAAAAGTGGTTTCCTGCACCAACACAAGTGCGAAAAGTGGATTTTCAACACTAACACAAGTGCGAAAAGTGGGTTTTCAACACTAACACAAGTGCGAAAAGTGGTTTCCTTCACTAACACAAGTGTGAAAAGTGGTTTTTCAACACTAACACAAGTGCGAAAAGTGGTTTTTCAACACTAACACAAGTGCGAAAAGTGGTTTTTCAACACTATCACAAGTGCAAAAAGTGTTTTTTCCACACTAATACAAGTGCAAAAGTGGTTTCCTGCACCAACACAAGTGCGAAAAGTGGTTTTTCAACACTAACACAAGTGCGAAAAGTGGTTTTTCAACACTATCACAAGTGCAAAAAGTGTTTTTTCGACACTAATACAAGTGCAAAAGTGGTTTCCTGCACCAACGCAAGTGCGAAAAGTGGTTTTTCAACACTAACACAAGTGCGAAAAGTGGTTTTTCAACACTAACACAAGTGCAAAAAGTGGTTTTTCCACACTAATACAAGTGCGAAAAGTGGTTTTTCAACACTATCACAAGTGCAAAAAGTGTTTTTTCCACACTAATACAAGTGCAAAAGTGATTTCCTGCACCAACACAAGTGCGAAAAGTGGTTTTTCAACACTAACACAAGTGCGAAAAGTGGTTTTTCAACACTAACACAAGTGCGAAAAGTGGTTTTCCACACTAATACAAGTGCAAAAGTGGTTTCCTGCACCAACACAAGTGCGAAAAGTGGTTTTTCAACACTAACACAAGTGCGAAAAGTGGTTTTTCAACACTATCACAAGTGCAAAAAGTGTTTTTTCCACACTAATACAAGTGCAAAAGTGGTTTACTGCACCAACACAAGTACGAAAAGTGGTTTTTCAACACTAACACAAGTGCGAAAAGTGGTTTTTCAACACTAACACTAGTGCGAAAAGTGGTTTTTCAACACTAACACAAGTGCAAAAAGTGGTTTTTCAACACTAACACAAGTGCGAAAAGTGGTTTTTCCACATTAATACAAGTCCAAAAGTGGTTTCCTGCACCAACACAAGTGCGAAAAGTGGTTTTTCAACACTAACACAAGTGCGAAAAGTGCTTTTTCAACACTAACACAAGTGCGAAAAGTAGTTTATCAACACTAACACAAGTGCGAAAAGTGCTTTTTCAACACAAACACAAGTGCGAAAAGTGGTTTTCCACACTAATACAAGTGCAAAAGTGGTTTCGTGCACCAACACAAGTGCGAAAAGTGGTTTTTCAACACTAACACAAGTGCGAAAAGTGGTTTTTCAACACAAACACAAGTGCGAAATGTGGTTTTTCAACATTATCACAAGTGCAAAAAGTGTTTTTTCCACCCTAATACAAGTGCAAAAGTGGTTTCCTGCACCAACACAAGTGCGAAAAGTGGTTTTTCAACACTAACACAAGTGCAAAAAGTGGTTTTTCAACACTATCACAAGTGCAAAAAGTGTTTTTTCCACACTAATACAAGTGCAAAAGTGGTTTGCTGCACCAACACAAGTGCGAAAAGTGGTTTTTCAACAATAACACAAGTGCGAAAAGTGGTTTTTCAACACTAACACAACTGCAAAAAGTGGTTTTTCCACACTAATACAAGTGCAAAAGTGGTTTCCTGCACCAACACAAGTGCGAAAAGTGGTTTTTCAACACTAACACAAGTGCGAAAAGTGGTTTTTCAACACTAACACAAGTGCAAAAAGTGGTTTTTCCACACTAACACAAGTGCGAAAAGTGGTTTTTCCACACTAATACAAGTGCAAAAGTGGTTTCCTGCACCAACACAAGTGCGAAAAGTGGTTTTTCAACACTAACACAAGTGCGAGAAGTGGTTTTTCAACACTATCACAAGTGCAAAAAGTGTTTTTTCCACACTAATACAAGTGCAAAAGTGGTTTCCTGCACCAACACTAGTGCGAAAAGTGGATTTTCAACACTAACACAAGTGCAAAAAGTGGGTCTTCAACACTAACACAAGTGCGAAAAGTGGTTTCCTTCACTAACACAAGTGCGAAAAGTGGTTTTTCAACACTAACACAAGTGCGAAAAGTGGTTTTTCAACACTAACACAAGTGCGAAAAGTGGTTTTTCCACACTAATACAAGTGCAAAAGTGGTTTCCTGCACCAACACAAGTGCGAAAAGTGGATTTTCAACACTAACACAAGTGCGAAAAGTGGGTTTTCAACACTAACACAAGTGCGAAAAGTGGTTTCCTTCACTAGCACAAGTGTGAAAAGTGGTTTTTCAACACTAACACAAGTGCGAAAAGTGGTTTTTCAACACTAACACAAGTGCGAAAAGTGGTTTTTCCACACTAATACAAGTGCAAAAGTGGTTTACTGCACCAACACAAGTGCGAAAAGTGGTTTTTCAACACTAACACAAGTGCGAAAAGTGGTTTTTCAACACTATCCCAAGTGCAGAAAGTGTTTTTTCCACACTAATACAAGTGCAAAAGTGGTTTCCTGCACCAACACAAGTGCGAAAAGTGGTTTTTCAACACTAACACAAGTGCGAAAAGTGGTTTTTCAACACTAACACAAGTGCGAAAAGTGGTTTTTCCACACTAATACAAGTGCAAAAGTGGTTTCCTACACCAACACAAGTGCGAAAAGTGGTTTTTCAACACTAACACAAGTGCGAAAAGTGGTTTTTCCACACTAATACAAGAGCAAAAGTGGTTTCCTGCACCAACACAAGTGCGAAAAGTGGTTTTTCAACACTAACACAAGTGCAAAAAGTGGTTTTTCAACACTAACACAAGTGCGAAAAGTGGTTTTTCAACACTAACACAAGTGCGAAAAGTGGTTCTTCAACACTAACACAAGTGCGAAAAGTGGTTTTTCAACACTATCACAAGTGCAAAAAGTGTTTTTTCCACACTAATACAAGTGCAAAAGTGGTTTCCTGCACCAACACAAGTGGGAAAAGTGGCTTTTCAACACTAACACAAGTGCGAAAAGTGGGTTTTCAACACAAACACAAGTGCGAAAAGTGGTTTCCTTCACCAACACCAGTGCAAAAAGTGGTTTTTCAACACTAATACAAGTGCAAAAGTGGTTTCCTGCACCAACACAAGTGCGAAAAGTGGTTTTTCAACACTAACACAAGTGCGAAAAGTGGTTTTTCAACACTATCACAAGTGCAAAAAGTGTTTTTTCCACACTAATACAAGTGCAAAAGTGGTTTCCTGCACCAACACAAGTGCGAAAAGTGGATTTTCAACACTAACACAAGTGCAAAAAGTGGGTTTTCAACACTAACACAAGTGCGAAAAGTGGTTTCCTTCACTAACACAAGTGCGAAAAGTGGTTTTTCAACACTAACACAAGTGCGAAAAGTGTTTTTTCAACACTAACACAAGTGCGAAAAGTGGTTTTTCCACACTAATACAAGTGCAAAAGTGGTTTCCTGCACCAACACAAGTGCGAAAAGTGGATTTTCAACACTAACACAAGTGCGAAAAGTGGGTTTTCAACACTAACACAAGTGCGAAAAGTGGTTTCCTTGACTAACACAAGTGTGAAAAGTGGTTTTTCAACACTAACACAAGTGCGAAAAGTGGTTTTTCAACACTAACACAAGTGCGAAAAGTGGTTTTTCCACACTAATACAAGTGCAAAAGTGGTTTACTGCACCAACACAAGTGTGAAAAGTGGATTTTCAACACTAACACAAGTGCGAAAAGTGGTTTTTCAACACTATCACAAGTGCAAAAAGTGTTTTTTCCACACTAATACAAGTGCAAAAGTGGTTTCCTGCACCAACACAAGTGCGAAAAGTGGTTTTTCAACACTAACACAAGTGCGAATAGTGGTTTTTCAACACTAACACAAGTGCGAAAAGTGGTTTTTCCACACTAATACAAGTGCAAAAGTGGTTTCCTGCACCAACACAAGTGCGAAAAGTGGTTTTTCAACACTAACACAAGTGCGAAAAGTGGTTTTTCCACACTAATACAAGAGCAAAAGTGGTTTCCTGCACCAACACAAGTGCGAAAAGTGGTTTTTCAACACTAACACAAGTGCGAAAAGTGGTTTTTCAACACTAACACAAGTGCAAAAAGTGGTTTTTCAACACTAACACAAGTGCGAAAAGTTGTTCTTCAACACTAACACAAGTGCGAAAAGTGGTTTTTCAACACTATCACAAGTGCAAAAAGTGTTTTTTCCACACTAATACAAGTGCAAAAGTGGTTTCCTGCACCAACACAAGTGGGAAAAGTGGCTTTTCAACAATAACACAAGTGCGAAAAGTGGGTTTTCAACACAAACACAAGTGCGAAAAGTGGTTTCCTTCACCAACACCAGTGCAAAAAGTGGTTTTTCAACACTAACACAAGTGCGAAAAGTGGTTTTTCCACACTAATACAAGTGCAAAAGTGGTTTCCTGCACCAACACAGTGCGAAAAGTGGTTTTTCAACACTAACACAACTGCGAAAAGTGGTTTTTCCACACTAATACAAGTGCAAAAGTGGTTTCCTGCACCAACACAAGTGCGAAAAGTGGTTTTTCAACAATAACACAAGTGCGAAAAGTGGTTTTTCAACACTAACACAACTGCGAAAAGTGGTTTTTCCACACTAATACAAGTGCAAAAGAGGTTTCCTGCACCAACACAAGTGCGAAAAGTGGTTTTTCAACACTAACACAAGTGCGAAAAGTGGTTTTTCCACATTAATACAAGTGCAAAAGTGGTTTCCTGCACCAACACAGTGCAAAAAGTGGTTTTTCAACACTAACATAATTGCAAAAAGTGGTTTTTCAACACCAACACAAGTGCGAAAAGTGTTTTTTCAACAATATCACAAGTGCAAAAAGTGTTTTTTCCACACTAATACAAGTGCAAAAGTGGTTTCCTGCACCAACACAAGTGCGAAAAGTGGTTTTTCAACACTAACACAAGTGCGAAAAGTGGTTTTTCCACACTAATAAAAGTGCAAAAGTGGTTTCCTGCACCAACACAAGTGCGAAAAGTGGTTTTTCAACACTAACACAAGTGCGAAAAGTGGTTTTTCCACATTAATACAAGTGCAAAAGTGGTTTCCTGCACCAACACAGTGCAAAAAGTGGTTTTTCAACACTAACATAATTGCAAAAAGTGGTTTTTCAACACCAACACAAGTGCGAAAAGTGGTTTTCCCACACTAATACAAGTGCAAAAGTGGTTTCCTGCACCAACACAAGTGCGAAAAGTGGTTTTTCAACACTAACACAAGTGCAAAAAGTGTTTTTTCAACAATATCACAAGTGCAAAAAGTGTTTTTTCCACACTAATACAAGTGCAAAAGTGGTTTCCTGCACCAACACAAGTGCGAAAAGTGGTTTTTCAACACTAACACAAGTGCGAAAAGTGGTTTTTCCACACTAATAAAAGTGCAAAAGTGGTTTCCTGCACCAACACAAGTGCGAAAAGTGGTTTTTCAACACTAACACAAGTGCGAAAAGTGGTTTTTCAACACTATCACAAGTGCAAAAAGTGTTTTTTCCACACTAATACAAGTGCAAAAGTGGTTTCCTGCACCAACACAAGTGCGAAAAGTGGTTTTTCACCACTAACACAAGTGCGAAAAGTGGTTTTTCAACACCATCACAAGTGCAAAAAGTGTTTTTTCCACACTAATACAAGTGCAAAAGTGGTTTCCTGCACCAACACAAGTGCAAAAAGTGGATTTTCAACACTAACACAAGTGCGAAAAGTGGGTTTTCAACACTAACACAAGTGCGAAAAGTGGTTTCCTTCACTAACACAAGTGTGAAAAGTGGTTTTTCAACACTAACATAAGTGCGAAAAGTGGTTTTTCAACACTAACACAAGTGCGAAAAGTGGTTTTTCCACACTAATACAAGTGCAAAAGTGGTTTCCTGCAACAACACAAGTGCGAAAAGTGGTTTTTCAACACTAACACAGGTGCGAAAAGTGGTTTTTCAACACTATCACAAGTGCAAAAAGTGTTTCTTCCACACTAATACAAGTGCAAAAGTGGTTCCCTGCACCAACACAAGTGCGAAAAGTGGTTTTTCAACACTAACACAAGTGCGAAAAGTGGTTTTTCAACACTATCACAAGTGCAAAAAGTGTTTTTTCCACACGAATACAAGTGCAAAAGTGGCTGCCTGCACCAACACAAGTGCGAAAAGTGGATTTTCAACACTAACACAAGTGTGAAAAGTGGGTTTTCAACACTAACACAAGTGCGAAAAGTGGTTTCCTTCACTAACACAAGCGCGAAAAGTGGTTTTTCAACACTAACACAAGTGCGAAAAGTGGTTTTTCAACACTAACACAAGTGCGAAAAGTGGTTTTCCACACTAATACAAGTGCAAAAGTGGTTTCCTGCACCAACACAAGTGCGAAAAGTGGATTTTCAACACTAACACAAGTGCGAAAAGTGGGTTTTCAACACTAACACAAGTGCGAAAAGTGGTTTCCTTCACTAACACAAGTGTGAAAAGTGGTTTTTCAACACTAACACAAGTGCGAAAAGTGGTTTTTCAACACTAACACAAGTGCGAAAAGTGGTTTTTCAACACTATCACAAGTGCAAAAAGTGTTTTTTCCACACTAATACAAGTGCAAAAGTGGTTTCCTGCACCAACACAAGTGCGAAAAGTGGTTTTTCAACACTAACACAAGTGCGAAAAGTGGTTTTTCAACACTATCACAAGTGCAAAAAGTGTTTTTTCCACACTAATACAAGTGCAAAAGTGGTTTCCTGCACCAACACAAGTGCGAAAAGTGGTTTTTCAACACTAACACAAGTGCGAAAAGTGGTTTTTCAACACTAACACAAGTGCAAAAAGTGGTTTTTCCACACTAATACAAGTGCGAAAAGTGGTTTTTCAACACTATCACAAGTGCAAAAAGTGTTTTTTCCACACTAATACAAGTGCAAAAGTGATTTCCTGCACCAACACAAGTGCGAAAAGTGGTTTTTCAACACTAACACAAGTGCGAAAAGTGGTTTTTCAACACTAACACAAGTGCGAAAAGTGGTTTTCCACACTAATACAAGTGCAAAAGTGGTTTCCTGCACCAACACAAGTGAGAAAAGTGGTTTTTCAACACTAACACAAGTGCGAAAAGTGGTTTTTCAACACTATCACAAGTGCAAAAAGTGTTTTTTCCACACTAATACAAGTGCAAGTGTGGTTTCCTGCACCAACACAAGTACTAAAAGTGGTTTTTCAACACTAACACAAGTGCGAAAAGTGGTTTTTCAACACTAACACTAGTGCGAAAAGTGGTTTTTCAACACTAACACAAGTGCAAAAAGTGGTTTTTCA
This sequence comes from Myxine glutinosa, assembly GCF_964187855.1. NCBI lineage: Eukaryota > Metazoa > Chordata > Myxini > Myxiniformes > Myxinidae > Myxine > Myxine glutinosa. The sequence goes on along the minus strand of NW_027618145.1, from coordinate 9,626 downwards.
ACACTAACACAAGTGCGAAAAGTGGTTTTTCCACATTAATACAAGTCCAAAAGTGGTTTCCTGCACCAACACAAGTGCGAAAATTGGTTTTTCAACACTAACACAACTGCGAAAAGTGGTTTTTCCACACTAATACAAGTGCAAAAGTGGTTTCCTGCACCAACACAAGTGCGAAAAGTGGTTTTTCAACAATAACACAAGTGCGAAAAGTGGTTTTTCAACACTAACACAACTGCGAAAAGTGGTTTTTCCACACTAATACAAGTGCAAAAGAGGTTTCCTGCACCAACACAAGTGCGAAAAGTGGTTTTTCAACACTAACACAAGTGCGAAAAGTGGTTTTTCAACACTATCACAAGTGCAAAAAGTGTTTTTTCCACACTAATACAAGTGCAAAAGTGGTTTCCTGCACCAACACAAGTGCGAAAAGTGGTTTTTCAACACTAACACAAGTGTGAAAAGTGGTTTTTCAACACTAACACAAGTGCGAAAAGTGGTTTTTCAACACTAACACAAGTGCGAAAAGTGGTTCTTCAACACTAACACAAGTGCGAAAAGTGGTTTTTCAACACTATCACAAGTGCAAAAAGTGTTTTTTCCACACTAATACAAGTGCAAAAGTGGTTTCCTGCACCAACACAAGTGGGAAAAGTGGCTTTTCAACACTAACACAAGTGCGAAAAGTGGGTTTTCAACACAAACACAAGTGCGAAAAGTGGTTTCCTTCACCAACACCAGTGCAAAAAGTGGTTTTTCAACACTAACACAAGTGCGAAAAGTGGTTTTTCCACACTAATACAAGTGCAAAAGTGGTTTCCTGCACCAACACAAGTGCGAAAAGTGGTTTTTCAACACTAACATAATTGCAAAAAGTGGTTTTTCAACACCAACACAAGTGCGAAAAGTGGTTTTTCCACACTAATACAAGTGCAAAAGTGGTTTCCTGCACCAACACAAGTGCGAAAAGTGGTTTTTCAACACTAACACAAGTGCAAAAAGTGTTTTTTCAACAATATCACAAGTGCAAAAAGTGTTTTTTCCACACTAATACAAGTGCAAAAGTGGTTTCCTGCACCAACACAAGTGCGAAAAGTGGTTTTTCAACACTAACACAAGTGCGAAAAGTGGTTTTGCAACACTAACACAAGTGCGAAAAGTGGTTTTTCCACTAATAAAAGTGCAAAAGTGGTTTCCTGCACCAACACAAGTGCGAAAAGTGGTTTTTCAACACTAACACAAGTGCGAAAAGTGGTTTTTCAACACTATCACAAGTGCAAAAAGTGTTTTTTCCACACTAATACAAGTGCAAAAGTGGTTTCCTGCACCAACACAAGTGCGAAAAGTGGTTTTTCACCACTAACACAAGTGCGAAAAGTGGTTTTTCAACACCATCACAAGTGCAAAAAGTGTTTTTTCCACACTAATACAAGTGCAAAAGTGGTTTCCTGCACCAACACAAGTGCAAAAAGTGGATTTTCAACACTAACACAAGTGCGAAAAGTGGGTTTTCAACATTAACACAAGTGCAAAAAGTGGTTTCCTTCACTAACACAAGTGCGAAAAGTGGTTTTTCAACACTAACACAAGTGCGAAAAGTGGGTTTTCAACACTAACACAAGTGCGAAAAGTGGTTTTCCACACTAATACAAGTGCAAAAGTGGTTTCCTGCACCAACACAAGTGCGAAAAGTGGTTTTTCAACACTAACACAGGTGCGAAAAGTGGTTTTTCAACACTATCACAAGTGCAAAAAGTGTTTCTTCCACACTAATACAAGTGCAAAAGTGGTTCCCTGCACCAACACAAGTGCAAAAAGTGGTTTTTCAACACTAACACAAGTGCGAAAAGTGGTTTTTCAACACTATCACAAGTGCAAAAAGTGTTTTTTCCACACGAATACAAGTGCAAAAGTGGCTGCCTGCACCAACACAAGTGCGAAAAGTGGTTTCCTTCACTAACACATGCGCGAAAAGTGGTTTTTCAACACTAACACAAGTGCGAAAAGTGGTTTTTCAACACTAACACAAGTGCGAAAAGTGGTTTTTCCACACTAATACAAGTGCAAAAGTGGTTTCCTGCACCAACACAAGTGCGAAAAGTGGATTTTCAACACTAACACAAGTGCGAAAAGTGGGTTTTCAACACTAACACAAGTGCGAAAAGTGGTTTCCTTCACTAACACAAGTGTGAAAAGTGGTTTTTCAACACTAACACAAGTGCGAAAAGTGGTTTTTCAACACTAACACAAGTGCGAAAAGTGGTTTTTCAACACTATCACAAGTGCAAAAAGTGTTTTTTCCACACTAATACAAGTGCAAAAGTGGTTTCCTGCACCAACACAAGTGCGAAAAGTGGTTTTTCAACACTAACACAAGTGCGAAAAGTGGTTTTTCAACACTATCACAAGTGCAAAAAGTGTTTTTTCCACACTAATACAAGTGCAAAAGTGGTTTCCTGCACCAACGCAAGTGCGAAAAGTGGTTTTTCAACACTAACACAAGTGCGAAAAGTGGTTTTTCAACACTAACACAAGTGCAAAAAGTGGTTTTTCCACACTAATACAAGTGCGAAAAGTGGTTTTTCAACACTATCACAAGTGCAAAAAGTGTTTTTTCCACACTAATACAAGTGCAAAAGTGATTTCCTGCACCAACACAAGTGCGAAAAGTGGTTTTTCAACACTAACACAAGTGCGAAAAGTGGTTTTTCAACACTAACACAAGTGCGAAAAGTGGTTTTCCACACTAATACAAGTGCAAAAGTGGTTTCCTGCACCAACACAAGTGCGAAAAGTGGTTTTTCAACACTAACACAAGTGCGAAAAGTGGTTTTTCAACACTATCACAAGTGCAAAAAGTGTTTTTTCCACACTAATACAAGTGCAAAAGTGGTTTACTGCACCAACACAAGTACGAAAAGTGGTTTTTCAACACTAACACAAGTGCGAAAAGTGGTTTTTCAACACTAACACTAGTGCGAAAAGTGGTTTTTCAACACTAACACAAGTGCAAAAAGTGGTTTTTCAACACTAACACAAGTGCGAAAAGTGGTTTTTCCACATTAATACAAGTCCAAAAGTGGTTTCCTGCACCAACACAAGTGCGAAAAGTGGTTTTTCAACACTAACACAAGTGCGAAAAGTGCTTTTTCAACACTAACACAAGTGCGAAAAGTAGTTTATCAACACTAACACAAGTGCGAAAAGTGCTTTTTCAACACAAACACAAGTGCGAAAAGTGGTTTTCCACACTAATACAAGTGCAAAAGTGGTTTCGTGCACCAACACAAGTGCGAAAAGTGGTTTTTCAACACTAACACAAGTGCGAAAAGTGGTTTTTCAACACAAACACAAGTGCGAAATGTGGTTTTTCAACATTATCACAAGTGCAAAAAGTGTTTTTTCCACCCTAATACAAGTGCAAAAGTGGTTTCCTGCACCAACACAAGTGCGAAAAGTGGTTTTTCAACACTAACACAAGTGCAAAAAGTGGTTTTTCAACACTATCACAAGTGCAAAAAGTGTTTTTTCCACACTAATACAAGTGCAAAAGTGGTTTGCTGCACCAACACAAGTGCGAAAAGTGGTTTTTCAACAATAACACAAGTGCGAAAAGTGGTTTTTCAACACTAACACAACTGCGAAAAGTGGTTTTTCCACACTAATACAAGTGCAAAAGTGGTTTCCTGCACCAACACAAGTGCGAAAAGTGGTTTTTCAACACTAACACAAGTGCGAAAAGTGGTTTTTCAACACTAACACAAGTGCAAAAAGTGGTTTTTCCACACTAACACAAGTGCGAAAAGTGGTTTTTCCACACTAATACAAGTGCAAAAGTGGTTTCCTGCACCAACACAAGTGCGAAAAGTGGTTTTTCAACACTAACACAAGTGCGAGAAGTGGTTTTTCAACACTATCACAAGTGCAAAAAGTGTTTTTTCCACACTAATACAAGTGCAAAAGTGGTTTCCTGCACCAACACTAGTGCGAAAAGTGGATTTTCAACACTAACACAAGTGCAAAAAGTGGGTCTTCAACACTAACACAAGTGCGAAAAGTGGTTTCCTTCACTAACACAAGTGCGAAAAGTGGTTTTTCAACACTAACACAAGTGCGAAAAGTGGTTTTTCAACACTAACACAAGTGCGAAAAGTGGTTTTTCAACACTAACACAAGTGCGAAAAGTGGTTTTTCCACACTAATACAAGTGCAAAAGTGGTTTCCTGCACCAACACAAGTGCGAAAAGTGGATTTTCAACACTAACACAAGTGCGAAAAGTGGGTTTTCAACACTAACACAAGTGCGAAAAGTGGTTTCCTTCACTAGCACAAGTGTGAAAAGTGGTTTTTCAACACTAACACAAGTGCGAAAAGTGGTTTTTCAACACTAACACAAGTGCGAAAAGTGGTTTTTCCACACTAATACAAGTGCAAAAGTGGTTTACTGCACCAACACAAGTGCGAAAAGTGGTTTTTCAACACTAACACAAGTGCGAAAAGTGGTTTTTCAACACTATCCCAAGTGCAGAAAGTGTTTTTTCCACACTAATACAAGTGCAAAAGTGGTTTCCTGCACCAACACAAGTGCGAAAAGTGGTTTTTCAACACTAACACAAGTGCGAAAAGTGGTTTTTCAACACTAACACAAGTGCGAAAAGTGGTTTTTCCACACTAATACAAGTGCAAAAGTGGTTTCCTACACCAACACAAGTGCGAAAAGTGGTTTTTCAACACTAACACAAGTGCGAAAAGTGGTTTTTCCACACTAATACAAGAGCAAAAGTGGTTTCCTGCACCAACACAAGTGCGAAAAGTGGTTTTTCAACACTAACACAAGTGCAAAAAGTGGTTTTTCAACACTAACACAAGTGCGAAAAGTGGTTTTTCAACACTAACACAAGTGCGAAAAGTGGTTCTTCAACACTAACACAAGTGCGAAAAGTGGTTTTTCAACACTATCACAAGTGCAAAAAGTGTTTTTTCCACACTAATACAAGTGCAAAAGTGGTTTCCTGCACCAACACAAGTGGGAAAAGTGGCTTTTCAACACTAACACAAGTGCGAAAAGTGGGTTTTCAACACAAACACAAGTGCGAAAAGTGGTTTCCTTCACCAACACCAGTGCAAAAAGTGGTTTTTCAACACTAATACAAGTGCAAAAGTGGTTTCCTGCACCAACACAAGTGCGAAAAGTGGTTTTTCAACACTAACACAAGTGCGAAAAGTGGTTTTTCAACACTATCACAAGTGCAAAAAGTGTTTTTTCCACACTAATACAAGTGCAAAAGTGGTTTCCTGCACCAACACAAGTGCGAAAGGTGGATTTTCAACACTAACACAAGTGCAAAAAGTGGGTTTTCAACACTAACACAAGTGCGAAAAGTGGTTTCCTTCACTAACACAAGTGCGAAAAGTGGTTTTTCCACACTAATACAAGTGCAAAAGTGGTTTCCTGCACCAACACAAGTGCGAAAAGTGGATTTTCAACACTAACACAAGTGCGAAAAGTGGGTTTTCAACACTAACACAAGTGCGAAAAGTGGTTTCCTTCACTAACACAAGTGTGAAAAGTGGTTTTTCAACACTAACACAAGTGCGAAAAGTGGTTTTTCAACACTAACACAAGTGCGAAAAGTGGTTTTTCCACACTAATACAAGTGCAAAAGTGGTTTACTGCACCAACACAAGTGTGAAAAGTGGTTTTTCAACACTAACACAAGTGCGAAAAGTGGTTTTTCAACACTATCACAAGTGCAAAAAGTGTTTTTTCCACACTAATACAAGTGCAAAAGTGGTTTCCTGCACCAACACAAGTGCGAAAAGTGGTTTTTCAACACTAACACAAGTGCGAAAAGTGGTTTTTCAACACTAACACAAGTGCGAAAAGTGGTTTTTCCACACTAATACAAGTGCAAAAGTGGTTTCCTGCACCAACACAAGTGCGAAAAGTGGTTTTTCAACACTAACACAAGTGCGAAAAGTGGTTTTTCCACACTAATACAAGAGCAAAAGTGGTTTCCTGCACCAACACAAGTGCGAAAAGTGGTTTTTCAACACTAACACAAGTGCGAAAAGTGGTTTTTCAACACTAACACAAGTGCAAAAAGTGGTTTTTCAACACTAACACAAGTGCGAAAAGTTGTTCTTCAACACTAACACAAGTGCGAAAAGTGGTTTTTCAACACTATCACAAGTGCAAAAAGTGTTTTTTCCACACTAATACAAGTGCAAAAGTGGTTTCCTGCACCAACACAAGTGGGAAAAGTGGCTTTTCAACAATAACACAAGTGCGAAAAGTGGGTTTTCAACACAAACACAAGTGCGAAAAGTGGTTTCCTTCACCAACACCAGTGCAAAAAGTGGTTTTTCAACACTAACACAAGTGCGAAAAGTGGTTTTTCCACACTAATACAAGTGCAAAAGTGGTTTCCTGCACCAACACAGTGCGAAAAGTGGTTTTTCAACACTAACATAATTGCAAAAAGTGGTTTTTCAACACCAACACAAGTGCGAAAAGTGGTTTTTCCACACTAATACAAGTGCAAAAGTGGTTTCCTGCACCAACACAAGTGCGAAAAGTGGTTTTTCACCACTAACACAAGTGCAAAAAGTGTTTTTTCAACAATATCACAAGTGCAAAAAGTGTTTTTTCCACACTAATACAAGTGCAAAAGTGGTTTCCTGCACCAACACAAGTGCGAAAAGTGGTTTTTCAACACTAACACAAGTGCGAAAAGTGGTTTTGCAACACTAACACAAGTGCGAAAAGTGGTTTTTCCACACTAATAAAAGTGCAAAAGTGGTTTCCTGCACCAACACAAGTGCGAAAAGTGGTTTTTCAACACTAACACAAGTGCGAAAAGTGGTTTTTCAACACTATCACAAGTGCAAAAAGTGTTTTTTCCACACTAATACAAGTGCAAAAGTGGTTTCCTGCACCAACACAAGTGCGAAAAGTGGTTTTTCACCACTAACACAAGTGCGAAAAGTGGTTTTTCAACACCATCACAAGTGCAAAAAGTGTTTTTTCCACACTAATACAAGTGCAAAAGTGGTTTCCTGCACCAACACAAGTGCAAAAAGTGGATTTTCAACACTAACACAAGTGCGAAAAGTGGGTTTTCAACATTAACACAAGTGCAAAAAGTGGTTTCCTTCACTAACACAAGTGCGAAAAGTGGTTTTTCAACACTAACACAAGTGCGAAAAGTGGGTTTTCAACACTAACACAAGTGCGAAAAGTGGTTTTTCCACACTAATACAAGTGCAAAAGTGGTTTCCTGCACCAACACAAGTGCGAAAAGTGGTTTTTCAACACTAACACAGGTGCGAAAAGTGGTTTTTCAACACTATCACAAGTGCAAAAAGTGTTTCTTCCACACTAATACAAGTGCAAAAGTGGTTCCCTGCACCAACACAAGTGCAAAAAGTGGTTTTTCAACACTAACACAAGTGCGAAAAGTGGTTTTTCAACACTATCACAAGTGCAAAAAGTGTTTTTTCCACACGAATACAAGTGCAAAAGTGGCTGCCTGCACCAACACAAGTGCGAAAAGTGGATTTTCAACACTAACACAAGTGTGAAAAGTAGGTTTTCAACACTAACACAAGTGCGAAAAGTGGTTTCCTTCACTAACACAAGCGCGAAAAGTGGTTTTTCAACACTAACACAAGTGCGAAAAGTGGTTTTTCAACACTAACACAAGTGCGAAAAGTGGTTTTTCCACACTAATACAAGTGCAAAAGTGGTTTCCTGCACCAACACAAGTGCGAAAAGTGGATTTTCAACACTAACACAAGTGCGAAAAGTGGGTTTTCAACACTAACACAAGTGTGAAAAGTGGTTTCCTTCACTAACACAAGTGTGAAAAGTGGTTTTTCAACACTAACACAAGTGCGAAAAGTGGTTTTTCAACACTAACACAAGTGCGAAAAGTGGTTTTTCAACACTATCACAAGTGCAAAAAGTGTTTTTTCCACACTAATACAAGTGCAAAAGTGGTTTCCTGCACCAACACAAGTGCGAAAAGTGGTTTTTCAACACTAACACAAGTGCGAAAAGTGGTTTTTCAACACTATCACAAGTGCAAAAAGTGTTTTTTCCACACTAATACAAGTGCAAAAGTGGTTTCCTGCACCAACACAAGTGCGAAAAGTGGTTTTTCAACACTAACACAAGTGCGAAAAGTGGTTTTTCAACACTAACACAAGTGCAAAAAGTGGTTTTTCCACACTAATACAAGTGCGAAAAGTGGTTTTTCAACACTATCACAAGTGCAAAAAGTGTTTTTTCCACACTAATACAAGTGCAAAAGTGATTTCCTGCACCAACACAAGTGCGAAAAGTGGTTTTTCAACACTAACACAAGTGCGAAAAGTGGTTTTTCAACACTAACACAAGTGCGAAAAGTGGTTTTCCACACTAATACAAGTGCAAAAGTGGTTTCCTGCACCAACACAAGTGCGAAAAGTGGTTTTTCAACACTAACACAAGTGCGAAAAGTGGTTTTTCAACACTATCACAAGTGCAAAAAGTGTTTTTTCCACACTAATACAAGTGCAAAAGTGGTTTACTGCACCAACACAAGTACGAAAAGTGGTTTTTCAACACTAACACAAGTGCGAAAAGTGGTTTTTCAACACTAACACTAGTGCGAAAAGTGGTTTTTCAACACTAACACAAGTGCAAAAAGTGGTTTTTCAACACTAACACAAGTGCGAAAAGTGGTTTTTCCACATTAATACAAGTCCAAAAGTGGTTTCCTGCACCAACACAAGTGCGAAAAGTGGTTTTTCAACACTAACACAAGTGCGAAAAGTGCTTTTTCAACACTAACACAAGTGCGAAAAGTAGTTTTTCAACACTAACACAAGTGCGAAAAGTGCTTTTTCAACACTAACACAAGTGCGAAAAGTAGTTTTTCAACACAAACACAAGTGCGAAAAGTGGTTTTCCACACTAATACAAGTGCAAAAGTGGTTTCGTGCACCAACACAAGTGCGAAAAGTGGTTTTTCAACACTAACACAAGTGCGAAAAGTGGTTTTTCAACATTAACACAAGTGCGAAATGTGGTTTTTCAACATTATCACAAGTGCAAAAAGTGTTTTTTCCACCCTAATACAAGTGCAAAAGTGGTTTCCTGCACCAACACAAGTGCGAAAAGTGGTTTTTCAACACTAACACAAGTGCAAAAAGTGGTTTTTCAACACTATCACAAGTGCAAAAAGTGTTTTTTCCACACTAATACAAGTGCAAAAGTGGTTTGCTGCACCAATACAAGTGCGAAAAGTGGTTTTTCAACAATAACACAAGTGCGAAAAGTGGTTTTTCAACACTAACACAACTGCGAAAAGTGGTTTTTCCACACTAATACAAGTGCAAAAGTGGTTTCCTGCACCAACACAAGTGCGAAAAGTGGTTTTTCAACACTAACACAAGTGCGAAAAGTGGTTTTTCAACACTAACACAAGTGCAAAAAGTGGTTTTTCCACACTAACACAAGTGCGAAAAGTGGTTTTTCCACACTAATACAAGTGCAAAAGTGGTTTCCTGCACCAACACAAGTGCGAAAAGTGGTTTTTCAACACTAACACAAGTGCGAGAAGTGGTTTTTCAACACTATCACA
>NW_027618144.1:0-83996 GCF_964187855.1 Myxine glutinosa | reverse complement strand
GTGTGGAAAAACCACTTTTCGCACTTGTGTTAGTGTTGAAAAACCACTTTTCGCACTTGTGTTAGTGTTGTAAAACCACTTTTCGCACTTGTGTTAGTGTTGAAAAACCACTTTTCGCACTTGTGTTGGTGCAGGAAACCACTTTTGCACTTGTATTAGTGTGGAAAAAACACTTTTCGCACTTGTGTTAGTGTTGAAAAACCACTTTTCGCACTTGTGTTGGTGCAGGGAACCACTTTTGCACTTGTATTAGTGTGGAAAAAATACTTTTTGCACTTGTGTTAGTGTTGATAAACCACTTTTCGCACTTGTGTTAGTGTTGAAAAACCACTTTTCGCACATTTGTTAGTGTTGAAAAACCACTTTTCGCACTTGTGTTGGTGCAGGAAACCACTTTTGCACTTGCATTAGTGTGGAAAAAACACTTTTTGCACTTGTGATAGTGTTGAAAAACCACTTTTCGCACTTGTGTTGGTGCAGGAAACCACTTTTGCACTTGTATTAGTGTGGAAAAACCACTTTTCGCACTTGTGATAGTGTTGAAAAACCACTTTTCGCACTTGTGTTAGTATTGAAAAACCACTTTTCGCACTTGTGTTGGTGCAGGAAACCACTTTTGCACTTGTATTAGTGTGGAAAAACCACTTTTCGCACTTGTGTTAGTGTTGATAAACCACTTTTCGCACTTGTGTTAGTGTTGAAAAACCACTTTTCGCACATTTGTTAGTGTTGAAAAACCACTTTTCGCACTTGTGTTGGTGCAGTAAACCACTTTTGCACTTGTATTAGTGTGGAAAAAACACTTTTCGCACTTGTGTTAGTGTTGATAAACCACTTTTCGCACTTGTGTTAGTGTTGAAAAACCACTTTTCGCACATTTGTTAGTGTTGAAAAACCACTTTTCGCACTTGTGTTGGTGCAGGAAACCACTTTTGCACTTGTATTAATGTGGAAAAAACACTTTTTGCACTTGTGATAGTGTTGAAAAACCACTTTTCGCACTGGTGTTAGTGTTGAAAAACCACTTTTCGCACTTGTGTTGGTGCAGGAAACCACTTTTGCACTTGTATTAGTGTGGAAAAACCACTTTTTGTACTTGTGTTAGTGCTGAAAAACCACTTTTCGCACTTGTGTTAGTGTTGAAAAACCACTTTTCGCACTTGTGTTGGTGCAGGAAACCACTTTTTCACTTGTATTAGTGTGGAAAAAACACTTTTTGCACTTGTGGTAGTGTTGAAAAACCACTTTTCGCACTTGTGTTAGTGTTGAAAAACCACTTTTCGCCCTTGTGTTAGCGTTGAAAAACCACTTTTCGCACTTGTGTTGGTGCAGGAAACCACTTTTGCACTTGTATTAGTGTGGAAAAACCACTTTTCGCACTTGTGTTAGTGTTGAAAAACCACTTTTCGCACTTGTGTTAGTGTTGTAAAACCACTTTTCGCACTTGTGTTAGTGTTGAAAAACCACTTTTCGCACTTGTGTTGGTGCAGGAAACCACTTTTGCACTTGTATTAGTGTGGAAAAAACACTTTTCGCACTTGTGTTAGTGTTGAAAAACCACTTTTCGCACTTGTGTTGGTGCAGGAAACCACTTTTGCACTTGTATTAGTGTGGAAAAAACACTTTTTGCACTTGTGTTAGTGTTGATAAACTACTTTTCGCACTTGTGTTAGTGTTGAAAAACCACTTTTCGCACATTTGTTAGTGTTGAAAAACCACTTTTCGCACTTGTGTTGGTGCAGGAAACCACTTTTGCACTTGCATTAGTGTGGAAAAAACACTTTTTGCACTTGTGATAGTGTTGAAAAACCACTTTTCGCACTTGTGTTGGTGCAGGAAACCACTTTTGCACTTGTATTAGTGTGGAAAAACCACTTTTCGCACTTGTGATAGTGTTGAAAAACCACTTTTCGCACTTGTGTTAGTATTGAAAAACCACTTTTCGCACTTGTGTTGGTGCAGGAAACCACTTTTGCACTTGTATTAGTGTGGAAAAACCACTTTACGCACTTGTGTTAGTGTTGATAAACCACTTTTCGCACTTGTGTTAGTGTTGAAAAACCACTTTTCGCACATTTGTTAGTGTTGAAAAACCACTTTTCGCACTTGTGTTGGTGCAGGAAACCACTTTTGCACTTGTATTAGTGTGGAAAAAACACTTTTCGCACTTGTGTTAGTGTTGATAAACCACTTTTCGCACTTGTGTTAGTGTTGAAAAACCACTTTTCGCACTTGTGTTAGTGTTGTAAAACCACTTTTCGCACTTGTGTTAGTGTTGAAAAACCACTTTTCGCACTTGTGTTGGTGCAGGAAACCACTTTTGCACTTGTATTAGTGTGGAAAAAACACTTTTCGCACTTGTGTTAGTGTTGAAAAACCACTTTTCGCACTTGTGTTGGTGCAGGAAACCACTTTTGCACTTGTATTAGTGTGGAAAAAACACTTTTTGCACTTGTGTTAGTGTTGATAAACTACTTTTCGCACTTGTGTTAGTGTTGAAAAACCACTTTTCGCACATTTGTTAGTGTTGAAAAACCACTTTTCGCACTTGTGTTGGTGCAGGAAACCACTTTTGCACTTGCATTAGTGTGGAAAAAAACACTTTTTGCACTTGTGATAGTGTTGAAAAACCACTTTTCGCACTTGTGTTGGTGCAGGAAACCACTTTTGCACTTGTATTAGTGTGGAAAAACCACTTTTCGCACTTGTGATAGTGTTGAAAAACCACTTTTCGCACTTGTGTTAGTATTGAAAAACCACTTTTCGCACTTGTGTTGGTGCAGGAAACCACTTTTGCACTTGTATTAGTGTGGAAAAACCACTTTACGCACTTGTGTTAGTGTTGATAAACCACTTTTCGCACTTGTGTTAGTGTTGAAAAACCACTTTTCGCACATTTGTTAGTGTTGAAAAACCACTTTTCGCACTTGTGTTGGTGCAGGAAACCACTTTTGCACTTGTATTAGTGTGGAAAAAACACTTTTCGCACTTGTGTTAGTGTTGATAAACCACTTTTCGCACTTGTGTTAGTGTTGAAAAACCACTTTTCGCACATTTGTTAGTGTTGAAAAACCACTTTTCGCACTTGTGTTGGTGCAGGAAACCACTTTTGCACTTGTATTAATGTGGAAAAAACACTTTTTGCACTTGTGATAGTGTTGAAAAACCACATTTCGCACTTGTGTTAGTGTTGAAAAACCACTTTTCGCACTTGTGTTGGTGCAGGAAACCACTTTTGCACTTGTATTATTGTGGAAAAACCACTTTTCGTACTTGTGTTAGTGTTGAAAAACCACTTTTCGCACTTGTGTTAGTGTTGAAAAACCACTTTTCGCACTTGTGTTGGTGCAGGAAACCACTTTTGCACTTGTATTAGTGTGGAAAAAACACTTTTTGCACTTGTGGTAGTGTTGAAAAACCACTTTTCGCACTTGTGTTAGTGTTGAAAAACCACTTTTCGCCCTTGTGTTAGCGTTGAAAAACCACTTTTCGCACTTGTGTTGGTGCAGGAAACCACTTTTGCACTTGTATTAGTGTGGAAAAAACACTTTTTGCACTTGTGATAGTGTTGAAAAACCACTTTTCGCACTTGTGTTAGTGTTGAAAAACCACTTTTCGCACTTGTGTTGGTGCAGGAAACCACTTTTGCACTTGTATTAGTGTGGAAAAACCACTTTTCGCACTTGTGTTAGTGTTGAAAAACCACTTTTCGCACTTGTGTTAGTGTTGAAAAACCACTTTTCGCACTTGTGTTGGTGCAGGAAACCACTTTTGCACTTGTATTAGTGTGGAAAAAACACTTTTTGCATTGTGATAGTGTTGAAAAACCACTTTTCGCACTTGTGTTAGTGTTGAAAAACCACTTTTCGCACTTGTGTTAGTGTTGAAAAACCACTTTTCGCACTTGTGTTGGTGCAGGAAACCACTTTTGCACTTGTATTAGTGTGGAAAAACCACTTTTTGCACTTGTGATAGTGTTGAAAAACCACTTTTCGCACTTGTGTTAGTGTTGAAAAATCATTTTTCGCACTTGTGTTAGTGTTGAAAAACCACTTTTCGCACATTTGTTAGTGTTGAAAAACCACTTTTCGCACTTGTGTTGGTGCAGGAAACCACTTTTGCACTTGTATTAGTGTGGAAAAAACACTTTTTGCACTTGTGTTAGTGTTGATAAACACTTTTCGCACTTGTGTTAGTGTTGAAAAACCACTTTTCACACATTTGTTAGTGTTGAAAAACCACTTTTCGCACTTGTATTAGTGTGGAAAAAACACTTTTTGCACTTGTGATAGTGTTGAAAAACCACTTTTCGCACTTGTGTTAGTGTTGAAAAACCACTTTTCGCACTTGTGTTGGTGCAGGAAACCACTTTTGCACTTGTATTAGTGTGGCAAAACCACTTTTCGTACTTGTGTTAGTGTTGAAAAACCACTTTTCGCACTTGTGTTAATGTTGAAAAACCACTTTTCGCACTTGTGTTGGTGCAGGAAACCACTTTTGCACTTGTATTAGTGTGGAAAAAACACTTTTTGCATTGTGATAGTGTTGAAAAACCACTTTTCGCACTTGTGTTAGTGTTGAAAAACCACTTTTCGCACTTGTGTTAGTGTTGAAAAACCACTTTTCGCACTTGTGTTGGTGCAGGAAACCACTTTTGCACTTGTATTAGTGTGGAAAAACCACTTTTTGCACTTGTGATAGTGTTGAAAAACCACTTTTCGCACTTGTGTTAGTGTTGAAAAATCATTTTTCGCACTTGTGTTAGTGTTGAAAAACCACTTTTCGCACATTTGTTAGTGTTGAAAAACCACTTTTCGCACTTGTGTTGGTGCGGGAAACCACTTTTGCACTTGTATTAGTGTGGAAAAAACACTTTTTGCACTTGTGTTAGTGTTGATAAACACTTTTCGCACTTGTGTTAGTGTTGAAAAACCACTTTTCACACATTTGTTAGTGTTGAAAAACCACTTTTCGCACTTGTGTTGGTGCAGGAAACCACTTTTGCACTTGTATTAGTGTGGAAAAACCACTTTTTGCACTTGTGTTAGTGTTGAAAAACCACTTTTCGCACTTGTGTTGGTGCAGGAAACCACTTTTGCACTTGTATTAGTGTGGAAAAACCACTTTTCGCACTTGTGTTAGTGTTGAAAAACCACTTTTCGCACTTGTGTTAGTGTTGTAAAACCACTTTTCGCACTTGTGTTAGTGTTGAAAAACCACTTTTCGCACTTGTGTTGGTGCAGGAAACCACTTTTGCACTTGTATTAGTGTGGAAAAAACACTTTTCGCACTTGTGTTAGTGTTGAAAAACCACTTTTCGCACTTGTGTTGGTGCAGGAAACCACTTTTGCACTTGTATTAGTGTGGAAAAAACACTTTTTGCACTTGTGTTAGTGTTGATAAACTACTTTTCGCACTTGTGTTAGTGTTGAAAAACCACTTTTCGCACATTTGTTAGTGTTGAAAAACCACTTTTCGCACTTGTGTTGGTGCAGGAAACCACTTTTGCACTTGCATTAGTGTGGAAAAAACACTTTTTGCACTTGTGATAGTGTTGAAAAACCACTTTTCGCACTTGTGTTGGTGCAGGAAACCACTTTTGCACTTGTATTAGTGTGGAAAAACCACTTTTCGCACTTGTGATAGTGTTGAAAAACCACTTTTCGCACTTGTGTTAGTATTGAAAAACCACTTTTCGCACTTGTGTTGGTGCAGGAAACCACTTTTGCACTTGTATTAGTGTGGAAAAACCACTTTACGCACTTGTGTTAGTGTTGATAAACCACTTTTCGCACTTGTGTTAGTGTTGAAAAACCACTTTTCGCACATTTGTTAGTGTTGAAAAACCACTTTTCGCACTTGTGTTGGTGCAGGAAACCACTTTTGCACTTGTATTAGTGTGGAAAAAACACTTTTCGCACTTGTGTTAGTGTTGATAAACCACTTTTCGCACTTGTGTTAGTGTTGAAAAACCACTTTTCGCACATTTGTTAGTGTTGAAAAACCACTTTTCGCACTTGTGTTGGTGCAGGAAACCACTTTTGCACTTGTATTAATGTGGAAAAAACACTTTTTGCACTTGTGATAGTGTTGAAAAACCACATTTCGCACTTGTGTTAGTGTTGAAAAACCACTTTTCGCACTTGTGTTGGTGCAGGAAACCACTTTTGCACTTGTATTATTGTGGAAAAACCACTTTTCGTACTTGTGTTAGTGTTGAAAAACCACTTTTCGCACTTGTGTTAGTGTTGAAAAACCACTTTTCGCACTTGTGTTGGTGCAGGAAACCACTTTTGCACTTGTATTAGTGTGGAAAAAACACTTTTTGCACTTGTGGTAGTGTTGAAAAACCACTTTTCGCACTTGTGTTAGTGTTGAAAAACCACTTTTCGCCCTTGTGTTAGCGTTGAAAAACCACTTTTCGCACTTGTGTTGGTGCAGGAAACCACTTTTGCACTTGTATTAGTGTGGAAAAAACACTTTTTGCACTTGTGATAGTGTTGAAAAACCACTTTTCGCACTTGTGTTAGTGTTGAAAAACCACTTTTCGCACTTGTGTTGGTGCAGGAAACCACTTTTGCACTTGTATTAGTGTGGAAAAACCACTTTTCGCACTTGTGTTAGTGTTGAAAAACCACTTTTCGCACTTGTGTTAGTGTTGAAAAACCACTTTTCGCACTTGTGTTGGTGCAGGAAACCACTTTTGCACTTGTATTAGTGTGGAAAAAACACTTTTTGCATTGTGATAGTGTTGAAAAACCACTTTTCGCACTTGTGTTAGTGTTGAAAAACCACTTTTCGCACTTGTGTTAGTGTTGAAAAACCACTTTTCGCACTTGTGTTGGTGCAGGAAACCACTTTTGCACTTGTATTAGTGTGGAAAAACCACTTTTTGCACTTGTGATAGTGTTGAAAAACCACTTTTCGCACTTGTGTTAGTGTTGAAAAATCATTTTTCGCACTTGTGTTAGTGTTGAAAAACCACTTTTCGCACATTTGTTAGTGTTGAAAAACCACTTTTCGCACTTGTGTTGGTGCAGGAAACCACTTTTGCACTTGTATTAGTGTGGAAAAAACACTTTTTGCACTTGTGTTAGTGTTGATAAACACTTTTCGCACTTGTGTTAGTGTTGAAAAACCACTTTTCACACATTTGTTAGTGTTGAAAACCACTTTTCGCACTTGTATTAGTGTGGAAAAAACACTTTTTGCACTTGTGATAGTGTTGAAAAACCACTTTTCGCACTTGTGTTAGTGTTGAAAAACCACTTTTCGCACTTGTGTTGGTGCAGGAAACCACTTTTGCACTTGTATTAGTGTGGCAAAACCACTTTTCGTACTTGTGTTAGTGTTGAAAAACCACTTTTCGCACTTGTGTTAATGTTGAAAAACCACTTTTCGCACTTGTGTTGGTGCAGGAAACCACTTTTGCACTTGTATTAGTGTGGAAAAAACACTTTTTGCATTGTGATAGTGTTGAAAAACCACTTTTCGCACTTGTGTTAGTGTTGAAAAACCACTTTTCGCACTTGTGTTAGTGTTGAAAAACCACTTTTCGCACTTGTGTTGGTGCAGGAAACCACTTTTGCACTTGTATTAGTGTGGAAAAACCACTTTTTGCACTTGTGATAGTGTTGAAAAACCACTTTTCGCACTTGTGTTAGTGTTGAAAAATCATTTTTCGCACTTGTGTTAGTGTTGAAAAACCACTTTTCGCACATTTGTTAGTGTTGAAAAACCACTTTTCGCACTTGTGTTGGTGCAGGAAACCACTTTTGCACTTGTATTAGTGTGGAAAAAACACTTTTTGCACTTGTGTTAGTGTTGATAAACACTTTTCGCACTTGTGTTAGTGTTGAAAAACCACTTTTCACACATTTGTTAGTGTTGAAAAACCACTTTTCGCACTTGTGTTGGTGCAGGAAACCACTTTTGCACTTGTATTAGTGTGGAAAAACCACTTTTTGCACTTGTGTTAGTGTTGAAAAACCACTTTTCGCACTTGTGTTGGTGCAGGAAACCACTTTTGCACTTGTATTAGTGTGGAAAAAACACTTTTTGCACTTGTGTTAGTGTTGATAAACCACTTTTCGCACTTGTGTTAGTGTTGAAAAACCACTTTTCGCACATTTGTTAGTGTTGAAAAACCACTTTTCGCACTTGTGTTGGTGCAGGAAACCACTTTTGCAATTGTATTAATGAGGAAAAAACACTTTTTGCACTTGTGATAGTGTTGAAAAACCACTTTTCGCACTTGTGTTAGTGTTGAAAAACCACTTTTCGCACTTGTGTTGGTGCAGGAAACCACTTTTGCACTTGTATTAGTGTGGAAAAACCACTTTTCGTACTTGTGTTAGTGTTGAAAAACCACTTTTCGCACTTGTGTTAGTGTTGAAAAACCACTTTTCGCACTTGTGTTGGTGCAGGAAACCACTTTTGCACTTGTATTAGTGTGGAAAAAACACTTTTTGCACTTGTGATAGTGTTGAAAAACCACTTTTCGCACTTGTGTTAGTGTTGAAAAACCACTTTTCGCCCTTGTGTTAGTGTTGAAAAACCACTTT
Source organism: Myxine glutinosa (assembly GCF_964187855.1). Classification (NCBI taxonomy): domain Eukaryota; kingdom Metazoa; phylum Chordata; class Myxini; order Myxiniformes; family Myxinidae; genus Myxine; species Myxine glutinosa. Next base: position 75,432 of record NW_027618144.1, on the reverse strand, counting down.
TCGCACTTGTGTTGGTGCAGGAAACCACTTTTGCACTTGTATTAGTGTGGAAAAACCACTTTTTGCATTTGTGATAGTGTTGAAAAACCACTTTTCGCACTTGTGTTAGTGTTGAAAAATCATTTTTCGCACTTGTGTTAGTGTTGAAAAACCACTTTTCGCACTTGTGTTGGTGCAGGAAACCACTTTTGCACTTGTATTAGTGTGGAAAAAACACTTTTCGCACTTGTGTTAGTGTTGATAAACCACTTTTCGCACTTGTGTTAGTGTTGAAAAACCACTTTTCGCACATTTGTTAGTGTTGAAAAACCACTTTTCGCACTTGTGTTGGTGCAGGAAACCACTTTTGCACTTGTATTAGTGTGGAAAAAACACTTTTTGCACTTGTGATAGTGTTGAAAAACCACTTTTCGCACTTGTGTTAGTGTTGAAAAACCACTTTTCGCACTTGTGTTGGTGCAGGAAACCACTTTTGCACTTGTATTAGTGTGGCAAAACCACTTTTCGTACTTGTGTTAGTGTTGAAAAACCACTTTTCGCACTTGTGTTAATGTTGAAAAACCACTTTTCGCACTTGTGTTGGTGCAGGAAACCACTTTTGCACTTGTATTAGTGTGGAAAAAACACTTTTTGCACTTGTGTTAGTGTTGATAAACCACTTTTCGCACTTGTGTTAGTGTTGAAAAACCACTTTTCGCACATTTGTTAGTGTTGAAAAACCACTTTTCGCACTTGTGTTGGTGCAGGAAACCACTTTTGCAATTGTATTAATGAGGAAACAACACTTTTTGCACTTGTGATAGTGTTGAAAAACCACTTTTCGCACTTGTGTTAGTGTTGAAAAACCACTTTTCGCACTTGTGTTGGTGCAGGAAACCACTTTTGCACTTGTATTAGTGTGGAAAAACCACTTTTCGTACTTGTGTTAGTGTTGAAAAACCACTTTTCGCACTTGTGTTAGTGTTGAAAAACCACTTTTCGCACTTGTGTTGGTGCAGGAAACCACTTTTGCACTTGTATTCGTGTGGAAAAACCACTTTTCGCACTTGGGTTAGTGTTGATAAACCACTTTTCGCACTTGTGTTAGTGTTGAAAAACCACTTTTCGCACATTTGTTAGTGTTGAAAAACCACTTTTCGCACTTGTGTTGGTGCAGGAAACCACTTTTGCACTTGTATTAGTGTGGAAAAAACACTTTTCGCACTTGTGTTAGTGTTGATAAACCACTTTTCGCACTTGTGTTAGTGTTGAAAAACCACTTTTCGCACTTGTGTTAGTGTTGAAAAACCACTTTTCGCACTTGTGTTAGTGTTGAAAAACCACTTTTCGCACTTGTGTTGGTGCAGGAAACCACTTTTGCACTTGTATTAGTGTGGAAAAAACACTTTTTGCATTGTGATAGTGTTGAAAAACCACTTTTCGCACTTGTGTTAGTGTTGAAAAACCACTTTTCGCACTTGTGTTAGTGTTGAAAAACCACTTTTCGCACTTGTGTTGGTGCAGGAAACCACTTTTGCACTTGTATTAGTGTGGAAAAACCACTTTTTGCACTTGTGATAGTGTTGAAAAACCACTTTTCGCACTTGTGTTAGTGTTGAAAAATCATTTTTCGCACTTGTGTTAGTGTTGAAAAACCACTTTTCGCACATTTGTTAGTGTTGAAAAACCACTTTTCGCACTTGTGTTGGTGCAGGAAACCACTTTTGCACTTGTATTAGTGTGGAAAAACCACTTTTCGCACTTGTGTTAGTGTTGATAAACACTTTTTCGCACTTGTGTTAGTGTTGAAAAACCACTTTTCACACATTTGTTAGTGTTGAAAAACCACTTTTCGCACTTGTGTTGGTGCAGGAAACCACTTTTGCACTTGTATTAGTGTGGAAAAACCACTTTTTGCACTTGTGTTAGTGTTGAAAAACCACTTTTCGCACTTGTGTTGGTGCAGGAAACCACTTTTGCACTTGTATTAGTGTGGAAAAAAACACTTTTTGCACTTGTGTTAGTGTTGAAAAACCACTTTTCGCACATTTGTTAGTGTTGAAAAACCACTTTTCGCACTTGTGTTGGTGCAGGAAACCACTTTTGCAATTGTATTAATGAGGAAAAAACACTTTTTGCACTTGTGATAGTGTTGAAAAACCACTTTTCGCACTTGTGTTAGTGTTGAAAAACCACTTTTCGCACTTGTGTTGGTGCAGGAAACCACTTTTGCACTTGTATTAGTGTGGAAAAACCACTTTTCGTACTTGTGTTAGTGTTGAAAAACCACTTTTCGCACTTGTGTTAGTGTTGAAAAACCACTTTTCGCACTTGTGTTGGTGCAGGAAACCACTTTTGCACTTGTATTAGTGTGGAAAAAACACTTTTTGCACTTGTGATAGTGTTGAAAAACCACTTTTCGCACTTGTGTTAGTGTTGAAAAACCACTTTTCGCCCTTGTGTTAGTGTTGAAAAACCACTTTTCGCACTTGTGTTGGTGCAGGAAACCACTTTTGCACTTGTATTAGTGTGGAAAAACCACTTTTTGCATTTGTGATAGTGTTGAAAAACCACTTTTCGCACTTGTGTTAGTGTTGAAAAATCATTTTTCGCACTTGTGTTAGTGTTGAAAAACCACTTTTCGCACTTGTGTTGGTGCAGGAAACCACTTTTGCACTTGTATTAGTGTGGAAAAAACACTTTTCGCACTTGTGTTAGTGTTGATAAACCACTTTTCGCACTTGTGTTAGTGTTGAAAAACCACTTTTCGCACATTTGTTAGTGTTGAAAAACCACTTTTCGCACTTGTGTTGGTGCAGGAAACCACTTCTGCACTTGTATTAGTGTGGAAAAAACACTTTTTGCACTTGTGATAGTGTTGAAAAACCACTTTTTGCACTTGTGTTAGTGTTGAAAAACCACTTTTCGCACTTGTGTTGGTGCAGGAAACCACTTTTGCACTTGTATTAGTGTGGCAAAACCACTTTTCGTACTTGTGTTAGTGTTGAAAAACCACTTTTCGCACTTGTGTTAATGTTGAAAAACCACTTTTCGCACTTGTGTTGGTGCAGGAAACCACTTTTGCACTTGTATTAGTGTGGAAAAAACACTTTTTGCATTGTGATAGTGTTGAAAAACCACTTTTCGCACTTGTGTTAGTGTTGAAAAACCACTTTTCGCACTTGTGTTAGTGTTGAAAAACCACTTTTCGCACTTGTGTTGGTGCAGGAAACCACTTTTGCACTTGTATTAGTGTGGAAAAACCACTTTTTGCACTTGTGATAGTGTTGAAAAACCACTTTTCGCACTTGTGTTAGTGTTGAAAAATCATTTTTCGCACTTGTGTTAGTGTTGAAAAACCACTTTTCGCACATTTGTTAGTGTTGAAAAACCACTTTTCGCACTTGTGTTGGTGCAGGAAACCACTTTTGCACTTGTATTAGTGTGGAAAAAACACTTTTTGCACTTGTGTTAGTGTTGATAAACACTTTTCGCACTTGTGTTAGTGTTGAAAAACCACTTTTCACACATTTGTTAGTGTTGAAAAACCACTTTTCGCACTTGTGTTGGTGCAGGAAACCACTTTTGCACTTGTATTAGTGTGGAAAAACCACTTTTTGCACTTGTGTTAGTGTTGAAAAACCACTTTTCGCACTTGTGTTGGTGCAGGAAACCACTTTTGCACTTGTATTAGTGTGGAAAAAACACTTTTTGCACTTGTGTTAGTGTTGATAAACCACTTTTCGCACTTGTGTTAGTGTTGAAAAACCACTTTTCGCACATTTGTTAGTGTTGAAAAACCACTTTTCGCACTTGTGTTGGTGCAGGAAACCACTTTTGCAATTGTATTAATGAGGAAAAAACACTTTTTGCACTTGTGATAGTGTTGAAAAACCACTTTTCGCACTTGTGTTAGTGTTGAAAAACCACTTTTCGCACTTGTGTTGGTGCAGGAAACCACTTTTGCACTTGTATTAGTGTGGAAAAACCACTTTTCGTACTTGTGTTAGTGTTGAAAAACCACTTTTCGCACTTGTGTTAGTGTTGAAAAACCACTTTTCGCACTTGTGTTGGTGCAGGAAACCACTTTTGCACTTGTATTAGTGTGGAAGAAACACTTTTTTGCACTTGTGATAGTGTTGAAAAACCACTTTTCGCACTTGTGTTAGTGTTGAAAAACCACTTTTCGCCCTTGTGTTAGTGTTGAAAAACCACTTTTCGCACTTGTGTTGGTGCAGGATACCACTTTTGCACTTGTATTAGTGTGGAAAAACCACTTTTTGCATTTGTGATAGTGTTGAAAAACCACTTTTCGCACTTGTGTTAGTGTTGAAAAATCATTTTTCGCACTTGTGTTAGTGTTGAAAAACCACTTTTCGCACTTGTGTTGGTGCAGGAAACCACTTTTGCACTTGTATTAGTGTGGAAAAAACACTTTTCGCACTTGTGTTAGTGTTGATAAACCACTTTTCGCACTTGTGTTAGTGTTGAAAAACCACTTTTCGCACATTTGTTAGTGTTGAAAAACCACTTTTCGCACTTGTGTTGGTGCAGGAAACCACTTTTGCACTTGTATTAGTGTGGAAAAAACACTTTTTGCACTTGTGATAGTGTTGAAAAACCACTTTTCGCACTTGTGTTAGTGTTGAAAAACCACTTTTCGCACTTGTGTTGGTGCAGGAAACCACTTTTGCACTTGTATTAGTGTGGCAAAACCACTTTTCGTACTTGTGTTAGTGTTGAAAAACCACTTTTCGCACTTGTGTTAATGTTGAAAAACCACTTTTCGCACTTGTGTTGGTGCAGGAAACCACTTTTGCACTTGTATTAGTGTGGAAAAAACACTTTTTGCACTTGTGTTAGTGTTGATAAACCACTTTTCGCACTTGTGTTAGTGTTGAAAAACCACTTTTCGCACATTTGTTAGTGTTGAAAAACCACTTTTCGCACTTGTGTTGGTGCAGGAAACCACTTTTGCAATTGTATTAATGAGGAAAAAACACTTTTTGCACTTGTGATAGTGTTGAAAAACCACTTTTCGCACTTGTGTTAGTGTTGAAAAACCACTTTTCGCACTTGTGTTGGTGCAGGAAACCACTTTTGCACTTGTATTAGTGTGGAAAAACCACTTTTCGTACTTGTGTTAGTGTTGAAAAACCACTTTTCGCACTTGTGTTAGTGTTGAAAAACCACTTTTCGCACTTGTGTTGGTGCAGGAAACCACTTTTGCACTTGTATTCGTGTGGAAAAAACCACTTTTCGCACTTGGGTTAGTGTTGATAAACCACTTTTCGCACTTGTGTTAGTGTTGAAAAACCACTTTTCGCACATTTGTTAGTGTTGAAAAACCACTTTTCGCACTTGTGTTGGTGCAGGAAACCACTTTTGCACTTGTATTAGTGTGGAAAAAACACTTTTCGCACTTGTGTTAGTGTTGATAAACCACTTTTTGCACTTGTGTTAGTGTTGAAAAACCACTTTTCGCACATTTGTTAGTGTTGAAAAACCACTTTTCGCACTTGTGTTGGTGCAGGAAACCACTTTTGCACTTGTATTAGTGTGGAAAAAACACTTTTTGCACTTGTGATAGTGTTGAAAAACCACTTTTCGCACTTGTGTTAGTGTTGAAAAACCACTTTTCGCACTTGTGTTAGTGTTGAAAAACCACTTTTCGCACTTGTGTTGGTGCAGGAAACCACTTTTGCACTTGTATTAGTGTGGAAAAACCACTTTTCGTACTTGTGTTAGTGTTGAAAAACCACTTTTCGCACTTGTGTTAGTGTTGAAAAACCACTTTTCGCACTTGTGTTGGTGCAGGAAACCACTTTTGCACTTGTATTAGTGTGGAAAAAACACTTTTTGCACTTGTGATAGTGTTGAAAAACCACTTTTCGCACTTGTGGTAGTGTTGAAAAACCACTTTTCGCCCTTGTGTTAGTGTTGAAAAACCACTTTTCGCACTTGTGTTGGTGCAGGAAACCACTTTTGCACTTGTATTAGTGTGGAAAAACCACTTTTTGCATTTGTGATAGTGTTGAAAAACCACTTTTCGCACTTGTGTTAGTGTTGAAAAATCATTTTTCGCACTTGTGTTAGTGTTGAAAAACCACTTTTCGCACTTGTGTTGGTGCAGGAAACCACTTTTGCACTTGTATTAGTGTGGAAAAAACACTTTTCGCACTTGTGTTAGTGTTGATAAACCACTTTTCGCACTTGTGTTAGTGTTGAAAAACCACTTTTCGCACATTTGTTAGTGTTGAAAAACCACTTTTCGCACTTGTGTTGGTGCAGGAAACCACTTTTGCACTTGTATTAGTGTGGAAAAAACACTTTTTGCACTTGTGATAGTGTTGAAAAACCACTTTTCGCACTTGTGTTAGTGTTGAAAAACCACTTTTCGCACTTGTGTTGGTGCAGGAAACCACTTTTGCACTTGTATTAGTGTGGCAAAACCACTTTTCGTACTTGTGTTAGTGTTGAAAAACCACTTTTCGCACTTGTGTTAATGTTGAAAAACCACTTTTCGCACTTGTGTTGGTGTTGAAAAACCACTTTTGCACTTGTATTAGTGTGGAAAAAACACTTTTTGCATTGTGATAGTGTTGAAAAACCACTTTTCGCACTTGTGTTAGTGTTGAAAAACCACTTTTCGCACTTGTGTTAGTGTTGAAAAACCACTTTTCGCACTTGTGTTGGTGCAGGAAACCACTTTTGCACTTGTATTAGTGTGGAAAAACCACTTTTTGCACTTGTGATAGTGTTGAAAAACCACTTTTCGCACTTGTGTTAGTGTTGAAAAATCATGTTTTGCACTTGTGTTAGTGTTGAAAAACCACTTTTCGCACATTTGTTAGTGTTGAAAAACCACTTTTCGCACTTGTGTTGGTGCAGGAAACCACTTTTGCACTTGTATTAGTGTGGAAAAAACACTTTTTGCACTTGTGTTAGTGTTGATAAACACTTTTCGCACTTGTGTTAGTGTTGAAAAACCACTTTTCACACATTTGTTAGTGTTGAAAAACCACTTTTCGCACTTGTGTTGGTGCAGGAAACCACTTTTGCACTTGTATTAGTGTGGAAAAACCACTTTTTGCACTTGTGTTAGTGTTGAAAAACCACTTTTCGCACTTGTGTTGGTGCAGGAAACCACTTTTGCACTTGTATTAGTGTGGAAAAAACACTTTTTGCACTTGTGTTAGTGTTGATAAACCACTTTTCGCACTTGTGTTAGTGTTGAAAAATCATGTTTCGCACTTGTGTTAGTGTTGAAAAACCACTTTTCACACATTTGTTAGTGTTGAAAAACCACTTTTCGCACTTGTGTTGGTGCAGGAAACCACTTTTGCACTTGTATTAGTGTGGAAAAACCACTTTTTGCACTTGTGTTAGTGTTGAAAAACCACTTTTCGCACTTGTGTTGGTGCAGGAAACCACTTTTGCACTTGTATTAGTGTGGAAAAAACACTTTTTGCACTTGTGTTAGTGTTGATAAACCACTTTTCGCACTTGTGTTAGTGTTGAAAAACCACTTTTCGCACATTTGTTAGTGTTGAAAAACCACTTTTCGCACTTGTGTTGGTGCAGGAAACCACTTTTGCAATTGTATTAATGAGGAAAAAACACTTTTTGCACTTGTGATAGTGTTGAAAAACCACTTTTCGCACTTGTGTTAGTGTTGAAAAACCACTTTTCGCACTTGTGTTGGTGCAGGAAACCACTTTTGCACTTGTATTAGTGTGGAAAAACCACTTTTCGTACTTGTGTTAGTGTTGAAAAACCACTTTTCGCACTTGTGTTAGTGTTGAAAAACCACTTTTCGCACTTGTGTTGGTGCAGGAAACCACTTTTGCACTTGTATTAGTGTGGAAAAAACACTTTTTGCACTTGTGATAGTGTTGAAAAACCACTTTTCGCACTTGTGTTAGTGTTGAAAAACCACTTTTCGCCCTTGTGTTAGTGTTGAAAAACCACTTTTCGCACTTGTGTTGGTGCAGGAAACCACTTTTGCACTTGTATTAGTGTGGAAAAACCACTTTTTGCATTTGTGATAGTGTTGAAAAACCACTTTTCGCACTTGTGTTAGTGTTGAAAAATCATTTTTCGCACTTGTGTTAGTGTTGAAAAACCACTTTTCGCACTTGTGTTGGTGCAGCAGGAAACCACTTTTGCACTTGTATTAGTGTGGAAAAAACACTTTTCGCACTTGTGTTAGTGTTGATAAACCACTTTTCGCACTTGTGTTAGTGTTGAAAAACCACTTTTCGCACATTTGTTAGTGTTGAAAAACCACTTTTCGCACTTGTGTTGGTGCAGGAAACCACTTTTGCACTTGTATTAGTGTGGAAAAAACACTTTTTGCACTTGTGATAGTGTTGAAAAACCACTTTTCGCACTTGTGTTAGTGTTGAAAAACCACTTTTCGCACTTGTGTTGGTGCAGGAAACCACTTTTGCACTTGTATTAGTGTGGCAAAACCACTTTTCGTACTTGTGTTGGTGTTGAAAAACCACTTTTCGCACTTGTGTTAATGTTGAAAAACCACTTTTCGCACTTGTGTTGGTGCAGGAAACCACTTTTGCACTTGTATTAGTGTGGAAAAAACACTTTTTGCACTTGTGTTAGTGTTGATAAACCACTTTTCGCACTTGTGTTAGTGTTGAAAAACCACTTTTCGCACATTTGTTAGTGTTGAAAAACCACTTTTCGCACTTGTGTTGGTGCAGGAAACCACTTTTGCAATTGCATTAATGAGGAAAAAACACTTTTTGCACTTGTGATAGTGTTGAAAAAACCACTTTTCGCACTTGTGTTAGTGTTGAAAAACCACTTTTCGCACTTGTGTTGGTGCAGGAAACCACTTTTGCACTTGTATTAGTGTGGAAAAACCACTTTTCGTACTTGTGTTAGTGTTGAAAAACCACTTTTCGCACTTGTGTTAGTGTTGAAAAAACCACTTTTCGCACTTGTGTTGGTGCAGGAAACTACTTTTGCACTTGTATTCGTGTGGAAAAACCACTTTTCGCACTTGGGTTAGTGTTGATAAACCACTTTTCGCACTTGTGTTAGTGTTGAAAAACCACTTTTCGCACATTTGTTAGTGTTGAAAAACCACTTTTCGCACTTGTGTTGGTGCAGGAAACCACTTTTGCACTTGTATTAGTGTGGAAAAAACACTTTTCGCACTTGTGTTAGTGTTGATAAACCACTTTTCGCACTTGTGTTAGTGTTGAAAAACCACTTTTCGCACATTTGTTAGTGTTGAAAAACCACTTTTCGCACATGTGTTGGTGCAGGAAACCACTTTTGCACTTGTATTAGTGTGGAAAAAACACTTTTTGCACTTGTGATAGTGTTGAAAAACCACTTTTCGCACTTGTGTTAGTGTTGAAAAACCACTTTTCGCACTTGTGTTAGTGTTGAAAAACCACTTTTCGCACTTGTGTTGGTGCAGGAAACCACTTTTGCACTTGTATTAGTGTGGAAAAACCACTTTTCGCACTTGTGTTAGTGTTGAAAAACCACTTTTCGCACTTGTGTTAGTGTTGAAAAACCACTTTTCGCACTTGTGTTGGTGCAGGAAACCACTTTTGCACTTGTATTAGTGTGGAAAAAACACTTTTTGCACTTGTGATAGTGTTGAAAAACCACTTTTCGCACTTGTGTTAGTGTTGAAAAACCACTTTTTGCACTTGTGTTTGTGTTGAAAAACCACTTTTCGCACTTGTGTTGGTGCAGGAAACCACTTTTGCACTTGTATTAGTGTGGAAAAAAACCACTTTTTGCACTTGTGATAGTGTTGAAAAACCACTTTTCGCACTTGTGTTAGTGTTGAAAAACCACTTTTCGCACCTGTGTTGGTGCAGGAAACCACTTTTGCACTTGTATTAGTGTGGAAAAACCACTTTTTGCACTTGTGTTAGTGTTGAAAAAACACTTTTTGCACTTGTGTTAGTGTTGAAAAACCACTTTTCGCACTTGTGTTGGTGCAGGAAACCACATTTGCACTTGTATTAGTGTGGAAAACACTTTTTGCACTTGTGATAGTGTTGAAAAACCACTTTTCGCACATTTGTTAGTGTTGAAAAACCACTTTTCGCACTTGTGTTAGTGTTGAAAAACCACTTTTCGCCCTTGTGTTAGTGTTGAAAAACCACTTTTCGCACTTGTGTTGGTGCAGGAAACCACTTTTGCACTTGTATTAGTGTGGAAAAACCACTTTTTGCACTTGTGATAGTGTTGAAAAACCACTTTTCGCACTTGTGTTAGTGTTGAAAAATCATTTTTCGCACTTGTGTTAGTGTTGAAAAACCACTTTTCGCACATTTGTTAGTGTTGAAAAACCACTTTTCGCACTTGTGTTGGTGCAGGAAACCACTTTTGCACTTGTATTAGTGTGGAAAAAACACTTTTTGCACTTGTGTTAGTGTTGATAAACCACTTTTCGCACTTGTGTTAGTGTTGAAAAACCACTTTTCGCACTTGTGTTAGTGTTGAAAAACCACTTTTCGCACTTGTGTTGGTGCAGGAAACCACTTTTGCACTTGTATTAGTGTGGAAAAACCACTTTTCGCACTTGTGTTAGTGTTGAAAAACCACTTTTCGCACTTGTGTTGGTGCAGGAAACCACTTTTGCACTTGTATTAGTGTGGTAAAACCACTTTTTGCACTTGTGTTAGCGTTGATAAACCACTTTTCGCACTTGTGTTCGTGTTGAATAACCACTTTTCGCACATTTGTTAGTGTTGAAAAACCACTTTTCGCACTTGTATTGGTGCAGGAAACCACTTTTGCACTTGTATTAGTGTGGAAAAAACACTTTTCGCACTTTTGTTAGTGTTGAAAAACCACTTTTCGCACTTGTGTTAGTGTTGAAAAACCACTTTTCGCACTTGTGTTGGTGCAGGAAACCACTTTTGCACTTGTATTAGTGTGGAAAAAACCACTTTTCGCACATTTGTTACTGTTGAAAAACCACTTTTCGCACTTGTGTTGGTGCAGGAAACCACTTTTGCACTTGTATTAGTGTGGAAAAAACACTTTTTGCACTTGTGATAGTGTTGAAAAACCACTTTTCGCACTTGTGTTAGTGTTGAAAAACCACTTTTCGCACTTGTGTTGGTGCAGGAAACCACTTTTGCACTTGTATTAGTGTGGAAAATCCACTTTTCGCACTTGTGTTAGTGTTGAAAAACCACTTTTCGCACTTGTGTTAGTGTTGAAAAACCACTTTTCGCACTTGTGTTGGTGCAGGAAACCACTTTTGCACTTGTATTAGTGTGGAAAAAACACTTTTTGCACTTGTGATAGTGTTGAAAAACCACTTTTCTCACTTGTGTTAGTGTTGAAAAACCACTTTTCGCACTTGTGTTAGTGTTGAAAAACCACTTTTCGCACTTGTGTTGGTGCAGGAAACCACTTTTGCACTTGTATTAGTGTGGAAAAACCACTTTTCGCACTTGTGTTAGTGTTGAAAAACCACTTTTCGCACTTGTGTTAGTGTTGTAAAACCACTTTTCGCACTTGTGTTAGTGTTGAAAAACCACTTTTCGCACTTGTGTTGGTGCAGGAAACCACATTTGCACTTGTATTAGTGTGGAAAAAACACTTTTCGCACTTGTGTTAGTGTTGAAAAACCACTTTTCGCACTTGTGTTGGTGCAGGAAACCACTTTTGCACTTGTATTAGTGTGGAAAAAACACTTTTTGCACTTGTGTTAGTGTTGATAAACCACTTTTCGCACTTGTGTTAGTGTTGAAAAACCACTTTTCGCACATTTGTTAGTGTTGAAAAACCACTTTTCGCACTTGTGTTGGTGCAGGAAACCACTTTTGCACTTGCATTAGTGTGGAAAAAACACTTTTTGCACTTGTGATAGTGTTGAAAAACCACTTTTCGCACTTGTGTTGGTGCAGGAAACCACTTTTGCACTTGTATTAGTGTGGAAAAACCACTTTTCGCACTTGTGATAGTGTTGAAAAACCACTTTTCGCACTTGTGTTAGTATTGAAAAACCACTTTTCGCACTTGTGTTGGTGCAGGAAACCACTTTTGCACTTGTATTAGTGTGGAAAAACCACTTTTCGCACTTGTGTTAGTGTTGATAAACCACTTTTCGCACTTGTGTTAGTGTTGAAAAACCACTTTTCGCACATTTGTTAGTGTTGAAAAACCACTTTTCGCACTTGTGTTGGTGCAGGAAACCACTTTTGCACTTGTATTAGTGTGGAAAAAACACTTTTCGCACTTGTGTTAGTGTTGATAAACCACTTTTCGCACTTGTGTTAGTGTTGAAAAACCACTTTTCGCACATTTGTTAGTGTTGAAAAACCACTTTTCGCACTTGTGTTGGTGCAGGAAACCACTTTTGCACTTGTATTAATGTGGAAAAAACACTTTTTGCACTTGTGATAGTGTTGAAAAACCACTTTTCGCACTTGTGTTAGTGTTGAAAAACCACTTTTCGCACTTGTGTTGGTGTTGAAAAACCACTTTTCGCACTTGTGTTGGTGCAGGAAGCCACTTTTGCACTTGTATTAGTGTGGAAAAAACACTTTTTGCACTTGTGGTAGTGTTGAAAAACCACTTTTCGCACTTGTCTTAGTGTTGAAAAACCACTTTTCGCCCTTGTGTTAGCGTTGAAAAACCACTTTTCGCACTTGTGTTGGTGCAGGAAACCACTTTTGCACTTGTATTAGTGTGGAAAAACCACTTTTTGCACTTGTGATAGTGTTGAAAAACCACTTTTCGTACTTGTGTTAGTGTTGAAAAATCATTTTTCGCACTTGTGTTAGTGTTGAAAAACCACTTTTCGCACATTTGTTAGTGTTGAAAAACCACTTTTCGCACTTGTGTTGGTGCAGGAAACCACTTTTGCACTTGTATTAGTGTGGAAAAAACACTTTTTGCACTTGTGTTAGTGTTGATAAACACTTTTCGCACTTGTGTTAGTGTTGAAAAACCACTTTTCACACATTTGTTAGTGTTGAAAAACCACTTTTCGCACTTGTGTTGGTGCAGGAAACCACTTTTGCACTTGTATTAGTGTGGAAAAACCACTTTTTGCACTTGTGTTAGTGTTGAAAAACCACTTTTCACACATTTGTTAGTGTTGAAAAACCACTTTTCGCACTTGTGTTGGTGCAGGAAACCACTTTTGCACTTGTATTAGTGTGGAAAAAACACTTTTCGCACTTGTGTTAGTGTTGATAAACCACTTTTCGCAATTGTGTTAGTGTTGAAAAACCACTTTTCGCACATTTGTTAGTGTTGAAAAACCACTTTTCGCACTTGTGTTGGTGCAGGAAACCACTTTTGCACTTGTATTAGTGTGGAAAAAACACTTTTTGCACTTGTGATAGTGTTGAAAAACCACTTTTCGCACTTGTGTTAGTGTTGAAAAACCACTTTTCGCACTTGTGTTGGTGCAGGAAACCACTTTTGCACTTGTATTAGTGTGGAAAAACCACTTTTCGCACTTGTGTTAGTGTTGAAAAACCACTTTTCGCACTTGTGTTAGTGTTGAAAAACCACTTTTCGCACTTGTGTTGGTGCAGGAAACCACTTTTGCACTTGTATTAGTGTGGAAAAAACACTTTTTGCATTGTGATAGTGTTGAAAAACCACTTTTCGCACTTGTGTTAGTGTTGAAAAACCACTTTTCGCACATTTGTTAGTGTTGAAAAACCACTTTTCGCACTTGTGTTGGTGCAGGAAACCACTTTTGCACTTGTATTAGTGTGGAAAAACACTTTTTGCACTTGTGTTAGTGTTGATAAACCACTTTTTGCACTTGTGTTAGTGTTGAAAAACCACTTTTCACACATTTGTTAGTGTTGAAAAACCACTTTTCGCACTTGTGTTGGTGCAGGAAACCACTTTTGCACTTGTATTAGTGTGGAAAAACCACTTTTTGCACTTGTGATAGTGTTGAAAAACCACTTTTCGCACTTGTGTTAGTGTTGAAAAACCCCTTTTCGCACTTGTGTTGGTGCAGGAAACCACTTTTGCACTTGTATTAGTGTGGAAAAACCACTTTTCGCACTTGTGATAGTGTTGAAAAACCACTTTTCGCACTTGTGTTAGTGTTGAAAAACCACTTTTCGCACTTGTGTTGGTGCAGGAAACCACTTTTGCACTTGTATTAGTGTGGAAAAAACCACTTTTCGCACTTGTGTTAGCGTTGATAAACCACTTTTCACACTTGTGTTAGTGTTGAAAAACCACTTTTCGCACATTTGTTAGTGTTGAAAAACCACTTTTCGCACTTGTGTTGGTGCAGGAAACCACTTTTGCACTTGTATTAGTGTGGAAAAAACACTTTTCGCACTTGTGTTAGTGTTGATAAACCACTTTTCGCAGTTGTGTTAGTGTTGAAAAACCACTTTTCGCACATTTGTTAGTGTTGAAAAACCACTTTTCGCACTTGTGTTGGTGCAGGAAACCACTTTTGCACTTGTATTAGTGTGGAAAAAACACTTTTTGCACTTGTGATAGTGTTGAAAAACCACTTTTCGCACTTGTGTTAGTGTTGAAAAACCACTTTTCGCACTTGTGTTGGTGCAGGAAACCACTTTTGCACTTGTATTAGTGTGGAAAAACCACTTTTCGCACGTGTGTTAGTGTTGAAAAACCACTTTTCGCACTTGTGTTAGTGTTTAAAAACCACTTTTCGCACTTGTGTTGGTGCAGGAAACCACTTTTGCACTTGTATTAGTGTGGAAAAAACACTTTTTGCATTGTGATAGTGTTGAAAAACCACTTTTCGCACTTGTGTTAGTGTTGAAAAACCACTTTTCGCACTTGTGTTGGTGCAGGAAACCACTTTTGCACTTGTATTAGTGTGGAAAAACCACTTTTCGCACTTGTGATAGTGTTGAAAAACCACTTTTCGCACTTGTGTTAGTGTTGAAAAACCTCTTTTCGCACTTGTGTTGGTGCAGGAAACCACTTTTGCACTTGTATTAGTGTGGAAAAACCACTTTTTGCACTTGGGTTAGTGTTGATAAACCACTTTTAGCACTTGTGTTAGTGTTGAAAAACCACTTTTCGCACATTTGTTAGTGTTGAAAAACCACTTTTCTCACTTGTGTTGGTGCAGGAAACCACTTTTGCACTTGTATTAGTGTGGAAAAACCACTTTTCGCACTTGTGTTCGTGTTGATAAACCACTTTTCGCACTTGTGTTAGTGTTGAAAAACCACTTTTCGCACATTTGTTAGTGTTGAAAAACCACTTTTCGCACTTGTGTTGGTGCAGGAAACCACGTTTGCACTTGTATTAGTGTGGAAAAACCACTTTTCGCACTTGTGATAGTGTTGAAAAACCACTTTTCGCACTTGTGTTAGTGTTGAAAAACCACTTTTCGCACTTGTGTTGGTGCAGGAAACCACTTTTGCACTAGTATTAGTGTGGAAAAACCACTTTTCGCACTTGGGTTAGTGTTGATAAACCACTTTTCGCACTTGTGTTAGTGTTGAAAAACCACTTTTCGCACATTTGTTAGTGTTGAAAAACCACTTTTCGCACTTGTGTTGGTGCAGGAAACCACTTTTGCACTTGTATTAGTGTGGAAAAAACACTTTTCGCACTTGTGTTAGTGTTGATAAACCACTTTTCGCACTTGTGTTAGTGTTGAAAAACCACTTTTCGCACATTTGTTAGTGTTGAAAAACCACTTTTCGCACTTGTGTTGGTGCAGGAAACCACTTTTGCACTTGTATTAGTGTGGAAAAAACACTTTTTGCACTTGTGATAGTGTTGAAAAACCACTTTTCGCACTTGTGTTAGTGTTGAAAAACGACTTTTCGCACTTGTGTTAGTGTTGAAAAACCACTTTTCGCACTTGTGTTGGTGCAGGAAACCACTTTTGCACTTGTATTAGTGTGGAAAAACCACTTTTCGCACTTGTGTTAGTGTTGAAAAACCACTTTTCGCACTTGTGTTAGTGTTGAAAAACCACTTTTCGCACTTGTGTTGGTGCAGGAAACCACTTTTGCACTTGTATTAGTGTGGAAAAAACACTTTTTGCACTTGTGATAGTGTTGAAAAACCACTTTTCGCACTTGTGTTAGTGTTGAAAAACCACTTTTCGCACATTTGTTAGTGTTGAAAAACCACTTTTCGCACTTGTGTTGGTGCAGGAAACCACTTTTGCACTTGTATTAGTGTGGAAAAAACCACTTTTTGCACTTGTGATAGTGTTGAAAAACCACTTTTCGCACTTGTGTTAGTGTTGAAAAACCACTTTTCGCACCTGTGTTGGTGCAGGAAACCACTTTTGCACTTGTATTAGTGTGGAGAAACCACTTTTCGCACTTGTGTTAGTGTTGAAAAACCACTTTTTGCACTTGTGTTAGTGTTGAAAAACCACTTTTCGCACTTGTGTTGGTGCAGGAAACCACATTTGCACTTGTATTAGTGTGGAAAAACACTTTTTGCACTTGTGATAGTGTTGAAAAACCACTTTTCGCACATTTGTTAGTGTTGAAAAACCACTTTTCGCACTTGTGTTAGTGTTGAAAAACCACTTTTCGCACTTGTGTTAGTGTTGAAAAACCTCTTTTCGCACTTGTGTTAGTGTTGATAAACCACTTTTCGCACTTGTGTTAGTGTTGAAAAACCACTTTTCGCACATTTGTTAGTGTTGAAAAACCACTTTTCGCACTTGTGTTGGTGCAGGAAACCACTTTTGCACTTGTATTAGTGTGGAAAAACCACTTTTTGCACTTGGGTTAGTGTTGATAAACCACTTTTAGCACTTGTGTTAGTGTTGAAAAACCACTTTTCGCACATTTGTTAGTGTTGAAAAACCACTTTTCTCACTTGTGTTGGTGCAGGAAACCACTTTTGCACTTGTATTAGTGTGGAAAAACCACTTTTCGCACTTGTGTTCGTGTTGATAAACCACTTTTCGCACTTGTGTTAGTGTTGAAAAACCACTTTTCGCACATTTGTTAGTGTTGAAAAACCACTTTTCGCACTTGTGTTGGTGCAGGAAACCACGTTTGCACTTGTATTAGTGTGGAAAAACCACTTTTCGCACTTGTGATAGTGTTGAAAAACCACTTTTCGCACTTGTGTTAGTGTTGAAAAACCACTTTTCGCACTTGTGTTGGTGCAGGAAACCACTTTTGCACTAGTATTAGTGTGGAAAAACCACTTTTCGCACTTGGGTTAGTGTTGATAAACCACTTTTCGCACTTGTGTTAGTGTTGAAAAACCACTTTTCGCACATTTGTTAGTGTTGAAAAACCACTTTTCGCACTTGTGTTGGTGCAGGAAACCACTTTTGCACTTGTATTAGTGTGGAAAAAACACTTTTCGCACTTGTGTTAGTGTTGATAAACCACTTTTCGCACTTGTGTTAGTGTTGAAAAACCACTTTTCGCACATTTGTTAGTGTTGAAAAACCACTTTTCGCACTTGTGTTGGTGCAGGAAACCACTTTTGCACTTGTATTAGTGTGGAAAAAACACTTTTTGCACTTGTGATAGTGTTGAAAAACCACTTTTCGCACTTGTGTTAGTGTTGAAAAACGACTTTTCGCACTTGTGTTAGTGTTGAAAAACCACTTTTCGCACTTGTGTTGGTGCAGGAAACCACTTTTGCACTTGTATTAGTGTGGAAAAACCACTTTTCGCACTTGTGTTAGTGTTGAAAAACCACTTTTCGCACTTGTGTTAGTGTTGAAAAACCACTTTTCGCACTTGTGTTGGTGCAGGAAACCACTTTTGCACTTGTATTAGTGTGGAAAAAACACTTTTTGCACTTGTGATAGTGTTGAAAAACCACTTTTCGCACTTGTGTTAGTGTTGAAAAACCACTTTTCGCACATTTGTTAGTGTTGAAAAACCACTTTTCGCACTTGTGTTGGTGCAGGAAACCACTTTTGCACTTGTATTAGTGTGGAAAAAACCACTTTTTGCACTTGTGATAGTGTTGAAAAACCACTTTTCGCACTTGTGTTAGTGTTGAAAAACCACTTTTCGCACCTGTGTTGGTGCAGGAAACCACTTTTGCACTTGTATTAGTGTGGAAAAACCACTTTTCGCACTTGTGTTAGTGTTGAAAAACCACTTTTTGCACTTGTGTTAGTGTTGAAAAACCACTTTTCGCACTTGTGTTGGTGCAGGAAACCACATTTGCACTTGTATTAGTGTGGAAAAACACTTTTTGCACTTGTGATAGTGTTGAAAAACCACTTTTCGCACATTTGTTAGTGTTGAAAAACCACTTTTCGCACTTGTGTTAGTGTTGAAAAACCACTTTTCGCCCTTGTGTTAGTGTTGAAAAACCACTTTTCGCACTTGTGTTGGTGCAGGAAACCACTTTTGCACTTGTATTAGTGTGGAAAAACCACTTTTTGCACTTGTGATAGTGTTGAAAAACCACTTTTCGCACTTGTGTTAGTGTTGAAAAATCATTTTTCGCACTTGTGTTAGTGTTGAAAAACCACTTTTCGCACATTTGTTAGTGTTGAAAAACCACTTTTCGCACTTGTGTTGGTGCAGGAAACCACTTTTGCACTTGTATTAGTGTGGAAAAAACACTTTTTGCACTTGTGATAGTGTTGAAAAACCACTTTTCGCACTTGTGTTAGTGTTGAAAAACCACTTTTCGCACTTGTGTTGGTGCAGGAAACCACTTTTGCACTTGTATTAGTGTGGAAAAACCACTTTTCGCACTTGTGTTAGTGTTGAAAAACCACTTTTCGCACTTGTGTTAGTGTTGAAAAACCACTTTTCGCACTTGTGTTGGTGCAGGAAACCACTTTTGCACTTGTATTAGTGTGGAAAAAACACTTTTTGCATTGTGATAGTGTTGAAAAACCACTTTTCGCACTTGTGTTAGTGTTGAAAAACCACTTTTCGCACTTGTGTTAATGTTGAAAAACCACTTTTCGCACTTGTGTTGGTGCAGGAAACCACTTTTGCACTTGTATTAGTGTGGAAAAAACACTTTTTGCACTTGTGTTAGTGTTGATAAACCACTTTTCGCACTTGTGTTAGTGTTGAAAAACCACTTTTCGCACATTTGTTAGTGTTGAAAAACCACTTTTCGCACTTGTGTTGGTGCAGGAAACCACTTTTGCACTTGTATTAGTGTGGAAAAACACTTTTTGCACTTGTGTTAGTGTTGATAAACCACTTTTTGCACTTGTGTTAGTGTTGAAAAACCACTTTTCACACATTTGTTAGTGTTGAAAAACCACTTTTCGCACTTGTGTTGGTGCAGGAAACCACTTTTGCACTTGTATTAGTGTGGAAAAACCACTTTTTGCACTTGTGATAGTGTTGAAAAACCACTTTTCGCACTTGTGTTAGTGTTGAAAAACCCCTTTTCGCACTTGTGTTGGTGCAGGAAACCACTTTTGCACTTGTATTAGTGTGGAAAAACCACTTTTCGCACTTGTGATAGTGTTGAAAAACCACTTTTCGCACTTGTGTTAGTGTTGAAAAACCACTTTTCGCACTTGTGTTGGTGCAGGAAACCACTTTTGCACTTGTATTAGTGTGGAAAAACCACTTTTCGCACTTGTGTTAGCGTTGATAAACCACTTTTCACACTTGTGTTAGTGTTGAAAAACCACTTTTCGCACATTTGTTAGTGTTGAAAAACCACTTTTCGCACTTGTGTTGGTGCAGGAAACCACTTTTGCACTTGTATTAGTGTGGAAAAAACACTTTTCGCACTTGTGTTAGTGTTGATAAACCACTTTTCGCAGTTGTGTTAGTGTTGAAAAACCACTTTTCGCACATTTGTTAGTGTTGAAAAACCACTTTTCGCACTTGTGTTGGTGCAGGAAACCACTTTTGCACTTGTATTAGTGTGGAAAAAACACTTTTTGCACTTGTGATAGTGTTGAAAAACCACTTTTCGCACTTGTGTTAGTGTTGAAAAACCACTTTTCGCACTTGTGTTGGTGCAGGAAACCACTTTTGCACTTGTATTAGTGTGGAAAAACCACTTTTCGCACGTGTGTTAGTGTTGAAAAACCACTTTTCGCACTTGTGTTAGTGTTTAAAAACCACTTTTCGCACTTGTGTTGGTGCAGGAAACCACTTTTGCACTTGTATTAGTGTGGAAAAAACACTTTTTGCATTGTGATAGTGTTGAAAAACCACTTTTCGCACTTGTGTTAGTGTTGAAAAACCACTTTTCGCACTTGTGTTGGTGCAGGAAACCACTTTTGCACTTGTATTAGTGTGGAAAAACCACTTTTCGCACTTGTGATAGTGTTGAAAAACCACTTTTCGCACTTGTGTTAGTGTTGAAAAACCTCTTTTCGCACTTGTGTTGGTGCAGGAAACCACTTTTGCACTTGTATTAGTGTGGAAAAACCACTTTTTGCACTTGGGTTAGTGTTGATAAACCACTTTTAGCACTTGTGTTAGTGTTGAAAAACCACTTTTCGCACATTTGTTAGTGTTGAAAAACCACTTTTCTCACTTGTGTTGGTGCAGGAAACCACTTTTGCACTTGTATTAGTGTGGAAAAACCACTTTTCGCACTTGTGTTCGTGTTGATAAACCACTTTTCGCACTTGTGTTAGTGTTGAAAAACCACTTTTCGCACATTTGTTAGTGTTGAAAAACCACTTTTCGCACTTGTGTTGGTGCAGGAAACCACGTTTGCACTTGTATTAGTGTGGAAAAACCACTTTTCGCACTTGTGATAGTGTTGAAAAACCACTTTTCGCACTTGTGTTAGTGTTGAAAAACCACTTTTCGCACTTGTGTTGGTGCAGGAAACCACTTTTGCACTAGTATTAGTGTGGAAAAACCACTTTTCGCACTTGGGTTAGTGTTGATAAACCACTTTTCGCACTTGTGTTAGTGTTGAAAAACCACTTTTCGCACATTTGTTAGTGTTGAAAAACCACTTTTCGCACTTGTGTTGGTGCAGGAAACCACTTTTGCACTTGTATTAGTGTGGAAAAAACACTTTTCGCACTTGTGTTAGTGTTGATAAACCACTTTTCGCACTTGTGTTAGTGTTGAAAAACCACTTTTCGCACATTTGTTAGTGTTGAAAAACCACTTTTCGCACTTGTGTTGGTGCAGGAAACCACTTTTGCACTTGTATTAGTGTGGAAAAAACACTTTTTGCACTTGTGATAGTGTTGAAAAACCACTTTTCGCACTTGTGTTAGTGTTGAAAAACGACTTTTCGCACTTGTGTTAGTGTTGAAAAACCACTTTTCGCACTTGTGTTGGTGCAGGAAACCACTTTTGCACTTGTATTAGTGTGGAAAAACCACTTTTCGCACTTGTGTTAGTGTTGAAAAACCACTTTTCGCACTTGTGTTAGTGTTGAAAAACCACTTTTCGCACTTGTGTTGGTGCAGGAAACCACTTTTGCACTTGTATTAGTGTGGAAAAAACACTTTTTGCACTTGTGATAGTGTTGAAAAACCACTTTTCGCACTTGTGTTAGTGTTGAAAAACCACTTTTCGCACATTTGTTAGTGTTGAAAAACCACTTTTCGCACTTGTGTTGGTGCAGGAAACCACTTTTGCACTTGTATTAGTGTGGAAAAAACCACTTTTTGCACTTGTGATAGTGTTGAAAAACCACTTTTCGCACTTGTGTTAGTGTTGAAAAACCACTTTTCGCACCTGTGTTGGTGCAGGAAACCACTTTTGCACTTGTATTAGTGTGGAAAAACCACTTTTCGCACTTGTGTTAGTGTTGAAAAACCACTTTTTGCACTTGTGTTAGTGTTGAAAAACCACTTTTCGCACTTGTGTTGGTGCAGGAAACCACATTTGCACTTGTATTAGTGTGGAAAAACACTTTTTGCACTTGTGATAGTGTTGAAAAACCACTTTTCGCACATTTGTTAGTGTTGAAAAACCACTTTTCGCACTTGTGTTAGTGTTGAAAAACCACTTTTCGCCCTTGTGTTAGTGTTGAAAAACCACTTTTCGCACTTGTGTTGGTGCAGGAAACCACTTTTGCACTTGTATTAGTGTGGAAAAACCACTTTTTGCACTTGTGATAGTGTTGAAAAACCACTTTTCGCACTTGTGTTAGTGTTGAAAAATCATTTTTCGCACTTGTGTTAGTGTTGAAAAACCACTTTTCGCACATTTGTTAGTGTTGAAAAACCACTTTTCGCACTTGTGTTGGTGCAGGAAACCACTTTTGCACTTGTATTAGTGTGGAAAAAACACTTTTTGCACTTGTGTTAGTGTTGATAAACCACTTTTCGCACTTGTGTTAGTGTTGAAAAACCACTTTTCACACATTTGTTAGTGTTGAAAAACCACTTTTCGCACTTGTGTTGGTGCAGGAAACCACTTTTGCACTTGTATTTGTGTGGAAAAACCACTTTTTGCACTTGTGATAGTGTTGAAAAACCACTTTTCGCACTTGTGTTAGTGTTGAAAAACCACTTTTCGCACTTGTGTTGGTGCAGGAAACCACTTTTGCACTTGTATTAGTGTGGAAAAACCACTTTTCGCACTTGTGATAGTGTTGAAAAACCACTTTTCGCACTTGTGTTAGTGTTGAAAAACCACTTTTCGCACTTGTCTTGGTGCAGGAAACCACTTTTGCACTTGTATTGGTGTGGTAAAACCACTTTTCGCACTTGTGTTAGCGTTGATAAACCACTTTTCGCACTTGTGTTAGTGTTGAAAAACCACTTTTCGCACATTTGTTAGTGTTGAAAAACCACTTTTCGCACTTGTATTGGTGCAGGAAACCACTTTTGCACTTGTATTAGTGTGGAAAAAACACTTTTCGCACTTGTGTTAGTGTTGATAAACCACTTTTCGCACTTGTGTTAGTGTTGAAAAACCACTTTTCGCACATTTGTTAGTGTTGAAAAACCACTTTTCGCACTTGTGTTGGTGCAGGAAACCACTTTTGCACTTGTATTAGTGTGGAAAAAACACTTTTCGCACTTGTGTTAGTGTTGATAAACCACTTTTCGCACTTGTGTTAGTGTTGAAAAACCACTTTTCGCACATTTGTTAGTGTTGAAAAACCACTTTTCACAATTGTGTTGGTGCAGGAAACCACTTTTGCACTTGTGTTAGTGTGGAAAAAACACTTTTTGCACTTGTGATAGTGTTGAAAAACCACTTTTCGCACTTGTGTTAGTGTTGAAAAACCACTTTTCGCACTTGTGTTGGTGCAGGAAACCACTTTTGCACTTGTATTAGTGTGGAAAAACCACTTTTCGCACTTGTGTTAGTGTTGAAAAACCACTTTTCGCACTTGTGTTAGTGTTGAAAAACCACTTTTCGCACTTGTGTTGGTGCAGGAAACCACTTTTGCACTTGTATTAGTGTGGAAAAAACACTTTTTGCATTGTGATAGTGTTGAAAAACCACTTTTCGCACTTGTGTTAGTGTTGAAAAACCACTTTTCGCACTTGTGTTGGTGCAGGAAACCACTTTTGCACTTGTATTAGTGTGGAAAAAACCACTTTTCGCACATTTGTTACTGTTGAAAAACCACTTTTCGCACTTGTGTTGGTGCAGGAAACCACTTTTGCACTTGTATTAGTGTGGAAAAAACACTTTTTGCACTTGTGATAGTGTTGAAAAACCACTTTTCGCACTTGTGTTGGTGCAGGAAACCACTTTTGCACTTGTATTAGTGTGGAAAATCCACTTTTCGCACTTGTGTTAGTGTTGAAAAACCACTTTTCGCACTTGTGTTAGTGTTGAAAAACCACTTTTCGCACTTGTGTTGGTGCAGGAAACCACTTTTGCACTTGTATTAGTGTGGAAAAAACACTTTTTGCACTTGTGATAGTGTTGAAAAACCACTTTTCTCACTTGTGTTAGTGTTGAAAAACCACTTTTCGCACTTGTGTTAGTGTTGAAAAACCACTTTTCGCACTTGTGTTGGTGCAGGAAACCACTTTTGCACTTGTATTAGTGTGGAAAAACCACTTTTCGCACTTGTGTTAGTGTTGAAAAACCACTTTTCGCACTTGTGTTAGTGTTGTAAAACCACTTTTCGCACTTGTGTTAGTGTTGAAAAACCACTTTTCGCACTTGTGTTGGTGCAGGAAACCACTTTTGCACTTGTATTAGTGTGGAAAAAACACTTTTCGCACTTGTGTTAGTGTTGAAAAACCACTTTTCGCACTTGTGTTGGTGCAGGAAACCACTTTTGCACTTGTATTAGTGTGGAAAAAATACTTTTTGCACTTGTGTTAGTGTTGATAAACCACTTTTCGCACTTGTGTTAGTGTTGAAAAACCACTTTTCGCACATTTGTTAGTGTTGAAAAACCACTTTTCGCACTTGTGTTGGTGCAGGAAACCACTTTTGCACTTGCATTAGTGTGGAAAAAACACTTTTTGCACTTGTGATAGTGTTGAAAAACCACTTTTCGCACTTGTGTTGGTGCAGGAAACCACTTTTGCACTTGTATTAGTGTGGAAAAACCACTTTTCGCACTTGTGATAGTGTTGAAAAACCACTTTTCGCACTTGTGTTAGTATTGAAAAACCACTTTTCGCACTTGTGTTGGTGCAGGAAACCACTTTTGAACTTGTATTAGTGTGGAAAAACCACTTTTCGCACTTGTGTTAGTGTTGATAAACCACTTTTCGCACTTGTGTTAGTGTTGAAAAACCACTTTTCGCACATTTGTTAGTGTTGAAAAACCACTTTTCGCACTTGTGTTGGTGCAGTAAACCACTTTTGCACTTGTATTAGTGTGGAAAAAACACTTTTCGCACTTGTGTTAGTGTTGATAAACCACTTTTCGCACTTGTGTTAGTGTTGAAAAACCACTTTTCGCACATTTGTTAGTGTTGAAAAACCACTTTTCGCACTTGTGTTGGTGCAGGAAACCACTTTTGCACTTGTATTAATGTGGAAAAAACACTTTTTGCACTTGTGATAGTGTTGAAAAACCACTTTTCGCACTGGTGTTAGTGTTGAAAAACCACTTTTCGCACTTGTGTTGGTGCAGGAAACCACTTTTGCACTTGTATTAGTGTGGAAAAACCACTTTTCGTACTTGTGTTAGTGTTGAAAAACCACTTTTCGCACTTGTGTTAGTGTTGAAAAACCACTTTTCGCACTTGTGTTGGTGCAGGAAACCACTTTTGCACTTGTATTAGTGTGGAAAAAACACTTTTTGCACTTGTGGTAGTGTTGAAAAACCACTTTTCGCACTTGTGTTAGTGTTGAAAAACCACTTTTCGCCCTTGTGTTAGCGTTGAAAAACCACTTTTTGCACTTGTGTTGGTGCAGGAAACCACTTTTGCACTTGTATTAGTGTGGAAAAACCACTTTTCGCACTTGTGTTAGTGTTGAAAAACCACTTTTCGCACTTGTGTTAGTGTTGTAAAACCACTTTTCGCACTTGTGTTAGTGTTGAAAAACCACTTTTCGCACTTGTGTTGGTGCAGGAACCACTTTTGCACTTGTATTAGTGTGGAAAAAACACTTTTCGCACTTGTGTTAGTGTTGAAAAACCACTTTTCGCACTTGTGTTGGTGCAGGAAACCACTTTTGCACTTGTATTAGTGTGGAAAAAACACTTTTTGCACTTGTGTTAGTGTTGATAAACCACTTTTCGCACTTGTGTTAGTGTTGAAAAACCACTTTTCGCACATTTGTTAGTGTTGAAAAACCACTTTTCGCACTTGTGTTGGTGCAGGAAACCACTTTTGCACTTGCATTAGTGTGGAAAAAACACTTTTTGCACTTGTGATAGTGTTGAAAAACCACTTTTCGCACTTGTGTTGGTGCAGGAAACCACTTTTGCACTTGTATTAGTGTGGAAAAACCACTTTTCGCACTTGTGATAGTGTTGAAAAACCACTTTTCGCACTTGTGTTAGTATTGAAAAACCACTTTTCGCACTTGTGTTGGTGCAGGAAACCACTTTTGCACTTGTATTAGTGTGGAAAAACCACTTTTCGCACTTGTGTTAGTGTTGATAAACCACTTTTCGCACTTGTGTTAGTGTTGAAAAACCACTTTTCGCACATTTGTTAGTGTTGAAAAACCACTTTTCGCACTTGTGTTGGTGCAGGAAACCACTTTTGCACTTGTATTAGTGTGGAAAAAACACTTTTCGCACTTGTGTTAGTGTTGATAAACCACTTTTCGCACTTGTGTTAGTGTTGAAAAACCACTTTTCGCACATTTGTTAGTGTTGAAAAACCACTTTTCGCACTTGTGTTGGTGCAGGAAACCACTTTTGCACTTGTATTAATGTGGAAAAAACACTTTTTGCACTTGTGATAGTGTTGAAAAACCACTTTTCGCACTTGTGTTAGTGTTGAAAAACCACTTTTCGCACTTGTGTTGGTGCAGGAAACCACTTTTGCACTTGTATTATTGTGGAAAAACCACTTTTCGTACTTGTGTTAGTGTTGAAAAACCACTTTTCGCACTTGTGTTAGTGTTGAAAAACCACTTTTCGCACTTGTGTTGGTGCAGGAAACCACTTTTGCACTTGTATTAGTGTGGAAAAAACACTTTTTGCACTTGTGGTAGTGTTGAAAAACCACTTTTCGCACTTGTGTTAGTGTTGAAAAACCACTTTTCGCCCTTGTGTTAGCATTGAAAAACCACTTTTCGCACTTGTGTTGGTGCAGGAAACCACTTTTGCACTTGTATTAGTGTGGAAAAACACTTTTTGCACTTGTGATAGTGTTGAAAAACCACTTTTCGCACTTGTGTTAGTGTTGAAAAACCACTTTTCGCACTTGTGTTGGTGCAGGAAACCACTTTTGCACTTGTATTAGTGTGGAAAACCACTTTTCGCACTTGTGTTAGTGTTGAAAAACCACTTTTCGCACTTGTGTTAGTGTTGAAAAACCACTTTTCGCACTTGTGTTGGTGCAGGAAACCACTTTTGCACTTGTATTAGTGTGGAAAAAACACTTTTTGCACTTGTGATAGTGTTGAAAAACCACTTTTCGCACTTGTGTTAGTGTTGAAAAACCACTTTTCGCACTTGTGTTGGTGCAGGAAACCACTTTTGCACTTGTATTAGTGTGGAAAAACCACTTTTTGCACTTGTGATAGTGTTGAAAAACCACTTTTCGCACTTGTGTTAGTGTTGAAAAATCATTTTTCGCACTTGTGTTAGTGTTGAAAAACCACTTTTCGCACATTTGTTAGTGTTGAAAAACCACTTTTCGCACTTGTGTTGGTGCAGGAAACCACATTTGCACTTGTATTAGTGTGGAAAAAACACTTTTTGCACTTGTGTTAGTGTTGATAAACACTTTTCGCACTTGTGTTAGTGTTGAAAAACCACTTTTCACACATTTGTTAGTGTTGAAAAACCACTTTTCGCACTTGTGTTGGTGCAGGAAACCACTTTTGCACTTGTATTAGTGTGGAAAAACCACTTTTTGCACTTGTGTTAGTGTTGAAAAACCACTTTTCGCACTTGTGTTGGTGCAGGAAACCACTTTTGCACTTGTATTAGTGTGGAAAAAACACTTTTTGCACTTGTGTTAGTGTTGATAAACCACTTTTCGCACTTGTGTTAGTGTTGAAAAACCACTTTTCGCACATTTGTTAGTGTTGAAAAACCACTTTTCGCACTTGTGTTGGTGCAGGAAACCACTTTTGCAATTGTATTAATGAGGAAAAAACACTTTTTGCACTTGTGATAGTATTGAAAAACCACTTTTCGCACTTGTGTTAGTGTTGAAAAACCACTTTTCGCACTTGTGTTGGTGCAGGAAACCACTTTTGCACTTGTATTAGTGTGGAAAAACCACTTTTCGTACTTGTGTTAGTGTTGAAAAACCACTTTTCGCACTTGTGTTAGTGTTGAAAAACCACTTTTCGCACTTGTGTTGGTGCAGGAAACCACTTTTGCACTTGTATTAGTGTGGAAAAAACACTTTTTGCACTTGTGATAGTGTTGAAAAACCACTTTTCGCACTTGTGTTAGTGTTGAAAAACCACTTTTCGCCCTTGTGTTAGTGTTGAAAAACCACTTTTCGCACTTGTGTTGGTGCAGGAAACCACTTTTGCACTTGTATTAGTGTGGAAAAACCACTTTTTGCATTTGTGATAGTGTTGAAAAACCACTTTTCGCACTTGTGTTAGTGTTGAAAAATCATTTTTCGCACTTGTGTTAGTGTTGAAAAACCACTTTTCGCACTTGTGTTGGTGCAGGAAACCACTTTTGCACTTGTATTAGTGTGGAAAAAACACTTTTCGCACTTGTGTTAGTGTTGATAAACCACTTTTCGCACTTGTGTTAGTGTTGAAAAACCACTTTTCGCACATTTGTTAGTGTTGAAAAACCACTTTTCGCACTTGTGTTGGTGCAGGAAACCACTTTTGCACTTGTATTAGTGTGGAAAAACACTTTTTGCACTTGTGATAGTGTTGAAAAATCACTTTTCGCACTTGTGTTAGTGTTGAAAAACCACTTTTCGCACTTGTGTTGGTGCAGGAAACCACTTTTGCACTTGTATTAGTGTGGAAAAACCACTTTTCGCACTTGTGTTAGTGTTGAAAAACCACTTTTCGCACTTGTGTTAGTGTTGAAAAACCACTTTTCGCACTTGTGTTGGTGCAGGAAACCACTTTTGCACTTGTATTAGTGTGGAAAAAACACTTTTTGCATTGTGATAGTGTTGAAAAACCACTTTTCGCACTTGTGTTAGTGTTGAAAAACCACTTTTCGCACTTGTGTTGGTGCAGGAAACCACTTTTGCACTTGTATTAGTGTGGAAAAACCACTTTTCGCACTTGTGATAGTGTTGAAAAACCACTTTTCGCACTTGTGTTAGTGTTGAAAAACCACTTTTCGCACTTGTGTTGGTGCAGGAAACCACTTTTGCACTTGTATTAGTGTGGAAAAACCACTTTTTGCACTTGGGTTAGTGTTGATAAACCACTTTTAGCACTTGTGTTAGTGTTGAAAAACCACTTTTCGCACATTTGTTAGTGTTGAAAAACCACTTTTCGCACTTGTGTTGGTGCAGGAAACCACTTTTGCACTTGTATTAGTGTGGAAAAAACACTTTTCGCACTTGTGTTAGTGTTGATAAACCACTTTTCGCACTTGTGTTAGTGTTGAAAAACCACTTTTCGCACATTTGTTAGTGTTGAAAAACCACTTTTCGCTCTTGTGTTGGTGCAGGAAACCACTTTTGCACATGTATTAATGTGGAAAAAACACTTTTTGCACTTGTGATAGTGTTGAAAAACCACTTTTCGCACTTGTGTTAGTGTTGAAAAACCACTTTTCGCACTTGTGTTGGTGCAGGAAACCACTTTTGCACTTGTATTAGTGTGGAAAAACCACTTTTCGTACTTGTGTTAGTGTTGAAAAACCACTTTTCGCACTTGTGTTAATGTTGAAAAACCACTTTTCGCACTTGTGTTGGTGCAGGAAACCACTTTTGCACTTGTATTAGTGTGGAAAAAACACTTTTTGCACTTGTGTTAGTGTTGATAAACCACTTTTCGCACTTGTGTTAGTGTTGAAAAACCACTTTTCGCACATTTGTTAGTGTTGAAAAACCACTTTTCGCACTTGTGTTGGTGCAGGAAACCACTTTTGCAATTGTATTAATGAGGAAAAAACACTTTTTGCACTTGTGATAGTGTTGAAAAACCACTTTTCGCACTTGTGTTAGTGTTGAAAAACCAATTTTCGCACTTGTGTTGGTGCAGGAAACCACTTTTGCACTTGTATTAGTGTGGAAAAACCACTTTTCGTACTTGTGTTAGTGTTGAAAAACCACTTTTCGCACTTTTGTTAGTGTTGAAAAACCACTTTTCGCACTTGTGTTGGTGCAGGAAACCACTTTTGCACTTGTATTAGTGTGGAAAAAACACTTTTTGCACTTGTGATAGTGTTGAAAAACCACTTTTCGCACTTGTGTTAGTGTTGAAAAACCCCTTTTCGCACTTGTGTTGGTGCAGGAAACCACTTTTGCACTTGTATTAGTGTGGAAAAACCACTTTTCGCACTTGTGATAGTGTTGAAAAACCACTTTTCGCACTTGTGTTAGTGTTGAAAAACCACTTTTCGCACTTGTGTTGGTGCAGGAAACCACTTTTGC
Organism: Myxine glutinosa; assembly: GCF_964187855.1. Lineage (NCBI taxonomy): Eukaryota > Metazoa > Chordata > Myxini > Myxiniformes > Myxinidae > Myxine > Myxine glutinosa. Next base: position 45,425 of record NW_027618144.1, on the reverse strand, counting down.
ACTTGTATTAGTGTGGAAAAACCACTTTTCGCACTTGTGTTAGCGTTGATAAACCACTTTTCGCACTTGTGTTAGTGTTGAAAAACCACTTTTCGCACATTTGTTAGTGTTGAAAAACCACTTTTCGCACTTGTGTTGGTGCAGGAAACCACTTTTGCACTTGTATTAGTGTGGAAAAAACACTTTTCGCACTTGTGTTAGTGTTGATAAACCACTTTTCGCACTTGTGTTAGTGTTGAAAAACCACTTTTCGCACATTTGTTAGTGTTGAAAAACCACTTTTCGCACTTGTGTTGGTGCAGGAAACCACTTTTGCACTTGTATTAGTGTGGAAAAAACACTTTTTGCACTTGTGATAGTGTTGAAAAACCACTTTTCGCACTTGTGTTAGTGTTGAAAAACCACTTTTCGCACTTGTGTTGGTGCAGGAAACCACTTTTGCACTTGTATTAGTGTGGAAAAACCACTTTTCACACTTGTGTTAGTGTTGAAAAACCACTTTTCACACTTGTGTTAGTGTTGAAAAACCACTTTTCGCACTTGTGTTGGTGCAGGAAACCACTTTTGCACTTGTATTAGTGTGAAAAAAACACTTTTTGCATTGTGATAGTGTTGAAAAACCACTTTTCGCACTTGTGTTAGTGTTGAAAAATAACTTTTCGCACTTGTGTTGGTGCAGGAAACCACTTTTGCACTTGTATTAGTGTGGAAAAAACACTTTTTGCACTTGTGATAGTGTTGAAAAACCACTTTTCGCACTTGTGTTAGTGTTGAAAAACCACTTTTCGCACTTGTGTTGGTGCAGGAAACCACTTTTGCACTTGTATTAGTGTGGAAAAACCACTTTTCGCACTTGTGTTAGTGTTGAAAAACCACTTTTCGCACTTGTGTTAGTGTTGAAAAACCACTTTTCGCACTTGTGTTGGTGCAGGAAACCACTTTTGCACTTGTATTAGTGTGGAAAAAACACTTTTTGCATTGTGATAGTGTTGAAAAACCACTTTTCGCACTTGTGTTAGTGTTGAAAAACCACTTTTCGCACTTGTGTTGGTGCAGGAAACCACTTTTGCACTTGTATTAGTGTGGAAAAACCACTTTTCGCACTTGTGATAGTGTTGAAAAACCACTTTTCGCACTTGTGTTAGTGTTGAAAAACCACTTTTCGCACTTGTGTTGGTGCAGGAAACCACTTTTGCACTTGTATTAGTGTGGAAAAACCACTTTTCGCACTTGTGATAGTGTTGAAAAACCACTTTTCGCACTTGTGTTAGTGTTGAAAAACCACTTTTCGCACTTGTGTTGGTGCAGGAAACCACTTTTGCACTTGTATTAGTGTGGAAAAACCACTTTTCGCACTTGGGTTAGTGTTGATAAACCACTTTTAGCACTTGTGTTAGTGTTGAAAAACCACTTTTCGCACATTTGTTAGTGTTGAAAAACCACTTTTCGCACTTGTGTTGGTGCAGGAAACCACTTTTGCACTTGTATTAGTGTGGAAAAAACACTTTTCGCACTTGTGTTAGTGTTGATAAACCACTTTTCGCACTTGTGTTAGTGTTGAAAAACCACTTTTCGCACATTTGTTAGTGTTGAAAAACCACTTTTCGCTCTTGTGTTGGTGCAGGAAACCACTTTTGCACATGTATTAATGTGGAAAAAACACTTTTTGCACTTGTGATAGTGTTGAAAAACCACTTTTCGCACTTGTGTTAGTGTTGAAAAACCACTTTTCGCACTTGTGTTGGTGCAGGAAACCACTTTTGCACTTGTATTAGTGTGGAAAAACCACTTTTCGTACTTGTGTTAGTGTTGAAAAACCACTTTTCGCACTTGTGTTAATGTTGAAAAACCACTTTTCGCACTTGTGTTGGTGCAGGAAACCACTTTTGCACTTGTATTAGTGTGGAAAAAACACTTTTTGCACTTGTGTTAGTGTTGATAAACCACTTTTCGCACTTGTGTTAGTGTTGAAAAACCACTTTTCGCACATTTGTTAGTGTTGAAAAACCACTTTTCGCACTTGTGTTGGTGCAGGAAACCACTTTTGCAATTGTATTAATGAGGAAAAAACACTTTTTGCACTTGTGATAGTGTTGAAAAACCACTTTTCGCACTTGTGTTAGTGTTGAAAAACCACTTTTCGCACTTGTGTTGGTGCAGGAAACCACTTTTGCACTTGTATTAGTGTGGAAAAACCACTTTTCGTACTTGTGTTAGTGTTGAAAAACCACTTTTCGCACTTGTGTTAGTGTTGAAAAACCACTTTTCGCACTTGTGTTGGTGCAGGAAACCACTTTTGTACTTGTATTAGTGTGGAAAAAACACTTTTTGCACTTGTGATAGTGTTGAAAAACCACTTTTCGCACTTGTGTTAGTGTTGAAAAACCCCTTTTCGCACTTGTGTTGGTGCAGGAAACCACTTTTGCACTTGTATTAGTGTGGAAAAACCACTTTTCGCACTTGTGATAGTGTTGAAAAACCACTTTTCGCACTTGTGTTAGTGTTGAAAAACCACTTTTCGCACTTGTGTTGGTGCAGGAAACCACTTTTGCACTTGTATTAGTGTGGAAAAACCACTTTTCGCACTTGTGTTAGCGTTGATAAACCACTTTTCGCACTTGTGTTAGTGTTGAAAAACCACTTTTCGCACATTTGTTAGTGTTGAAAAACCACTTTTCGCACTTGTGTTGGTGCAGGAAACCACTTTTGCACTTGTATTAGTGTGGAAAAAACACTTTTCGCACTTGTGTTAGTGTTGATAAACCACTTTTCGCACTTGTGTTAGTGTTGAAAAACCACTTTTCGCACATTTGTTAGTGTTGAAAAACCACTTTTCGCACTTGTGTTGGTGCAGGAAACCACTTTTGCACTTGTATTAGTGTGGAAAAAACACTTTTTGCACTTGTGATAGTGTTGAAAAACCACTTTTCGCACTTGTGTTAGTGTTGAAAAACCACTTTTCGCACTTGTGTTGGTGCAGGAAACCACTTTTGCACTTGTATTAGTGTGGAAAAACCACTTTTTGCACTTGTGTTAGTGTTGAAAAACCACTTTTCACACTTGTGTTAGTGTTGAAAAACCACTTTTCGCACTTGTGTTGGTGCAGGAAACCACTTTTGCACTTGTATTAGTGTGAAAAAAACACTTTTTGCATTGTGATAGTGTTGAAAAACCACTTTTCGCACTTGTGTTAGTGTTGAAAAACAACTTTTCGCACTTGTGTTGGTGCAGGAAACCACTTTTGCACTTGTATTAGTGTGGAAAAAACACTTTTTGCACTTGTGATAGTGTTGAAAAACCACTTTTCGCACTTGTGTTAGTGTTGAAAAACCACTTTTCGCACTTGTGTTGGTGCAGGAAACCACTTTTGCACTTGTATTAGTGTGGAAAAACCACTTTTCACACTTGTGTTAGTGTTGAAAAACCACTTTTCGCACTTGTGTTAGTGTTGAAAAACCACTTTTCGCACTTGTGTTGGTGCAGGAAACCACTTTTGCACTTGTATTAGTGTGGAAAAAACACTTTTTGCATTGTGATAGTGTTGAAAAACCACTTTTCGCACTTGTGTTAGTGTTGAAAAACCACTTTTCGCACTTGTGTTGGTGCAGGAAACCACTTTTGCACTTGTATTAGTGTGGAAAAACCACTTTTCGCACTTGTGATAGTGTTGAAAAACCACTTTTCGCACTTGTGTTAGTGTTGAAAAACCACTTTTCGCACTTGTGTTGGTGCAGGAAACCACTTTTGCACTTGTATTAGTGTGGAAAAACCACTTTTCGCACTTGGGTTAGTGTTGATAAACCACATTTAGCACTTGTGTTAGTGTTGAAAAACCACTTTTCGCACATTTGTTAGTGTTGAAAAACCACTTTTCGCACTTGTGTTGGTGCAGGAAACCACTTTTGCCCTTGTATTAGTGTGGAAAAAACACTTTTCGCACTTGTGTTAGTGTTGATAAACCACTTTTCGCACTTGTGTTAGTGTTGAAAAACCACTTTCCGCACATTTGTTAGTGTTGAAAAACCACTTTTCGCACTTGTGTTGGTGCAGGAAACCACTTTTGCACTTGTATTAGTGTGGAAAAAACACTTTTCGCACTTGTGTTAGTGTTGATAAACCACTTTTCGCACGTGTTAGTGTTGAAAAACCACTTTTCGCACATTTGTTAGTGTTGAAAAACCACTTTTCGCTCTTGTGTTGGTGCAGGAAACCACTTTTGCACATGTATTAATGTGGAAAAAACACTTTTTGCACTTGTGATAGTGTTGAAAAACCACTTTTCGCACTTGTGTTAGTGTTGAAAAACCACTTTTCGCACTTGTGTTGGTGCAGGAAACCACTTTTGCACTTGTATTAGTGTGGAAAAACCACTTTTCGTACTTGTGTTAGTGTTGAAAAACCACTTTTCGCACTTGTGTTAATGTTGAAAAACCACTTTTCGCACTTGTGTTGGTGCAGGAAACCACTTTTGCACTTGTATTTGTGTGGAAAAAACACTTTTTGCACTTGTGTTAGTGTTGATAAACCACTTTTCGCACTTGTGTTAGTGTTGAAAAACCACTTTTCGCACATTTGTTAGTGTTGAAAAACCACTTTTCGCACTTGTGTTGGTGCAGGAAACCACTTTCGCAATTGTATTAATGAGGAAAAAACACTTTTTGCACTTGTGATAGTGTTGAAAAACCACTTTTCGCACTTGTGTTGGTGCAGGAAACCACTTTTGCACTTGTATTAGTGTGGAAAAACCACTTTTCGTACTTGTGTTAGTGTTGAAAAACCACTTTTCGCACTTGTGTTAGTGTTGAAAAACCACTTTTCGCACTTGTGTTGGTGCAGGAAACCACTTTTGCACTTGTATTAGTGTGGAAAAACCACTTTTCGCACTTGGGTTAGTGTTGATAAACCACTTTTAGCACTTGTGTTAGTGTTGAAAAACCACTTTTCGCACATTTGTTAGTGTTGAAAAACCACTTTTCGCACTTGTGTTGGTGCAGGAAACCACTTTTGCACTTGTATTAGTGTGGAAAAAACACTTTTCGCACTTGTGTTAGTGTTGATAAACCACTTTTCGCACTTGTGTTAGTGTTGAAAAACCACTTTTCGCACATTTGTTAGTGTTGAAAAACCACTTTTCGCTCTTGTGTTGGTGCAGGAAACCACTTTTGCACATGTATTAATGTGGAAAAAACACTTTTTGCACTTGTGATAGTGTTGAAAAACCACTTTTCGCACTTGTGTTAGTGTTGAAAAACCACTTTTCGCACTTGTGTTGGTGCAGGAAACCACTTTTGCACTTGTATTAGTGTGGAAAAACCACTTTTCGTACTTGTGTTAGTGTTGAAAAACCACTTTTCGCACTTGTGTTAATGTTGAAAAACCACTTTTCGCACTTGTGTTGGTGCAGGAAACCACTTTTGCACTTGTATTAGTGTGGAAAAAACACTTTTTGCACTTGTGTTAGTGTTGATAAACCACTTTTCGCACTTGTGTTAGTGTTGAAAAACCACTTTTCGCACTTGTGTTGGTGCAGGAAACCACTTTTGCACTTGTATTAGTGTGGAAAAACCACTTTTCGTACTTGTGTTAGTGTTGAAAAACCACTTTTCGCACTTGTGTTAGTGTTGAAAAACCACTTTTCGCACTTGTGTTGGTGCAGGAAACCACTTTTGCACTTGTATTAGTGTGGAAAAAACACTTTTTGCACTTGTGATAGTGTTGAAAAACCACTTTTCGCACTTGTGTTAGTGTTGAAAAACCCCTTTTCGCACTTGTGTTGGTGCAGGAAACCACTTTTGCACTTGTATTAGTGTGGAAAAACCACTTTTCGCACTTGTGATAGTGTTGAAAAACCACTTTTCGCACTTGTGTTAGTGTTGAAAAACCACTTTTTGCACTTGTGTTGGTGCAGGAAACCACTTTTGCACTTGTATTAGTGTGGAAAAACCACTTTTCGCACTTGTGTTAGCGTTGATAAACCACTTTTCGCACTTGTGTTAGTGTTGAAAAACCACTTTTCGCACATTTGTTAGTGTTGAAAAACCACTTTTCGCACTTGTGTTGGTGCAGGAAACCACTTTTGCACTTGTATTAGTGTGGAAAAAACACTTTTCGCACTTGTGTTAGTGTTGATAAACCACTTTTCGCACTTGTGTTAGTGTTGAAAAACCACTTTTCGCACATTTGTTAGTGTTGAAAAACCACTTTTCGCACTTGTGTTGGTGCAGGAAACCACTTTTGCACTTGTATTAGTGTGGAAAAAACACTTTTTGCACTTGTGATAGTGTTGAAAAACCACTTTTCGCACTTGTGTTAGTGTTGAAAAACCACTTTTCGCACTTGTGTTGGTGCAGGAAACCACTTTTGCACTTGTATTAGTGTGGAAAAACCACTTTTTGCACTTGTGTTAGTGTTGAAAAACCACTTTTCACACTTGTGTTAGTGTTGAAAAACCACTTTTCGCACTTGTGTTGGTGCAGGAAACCACTTTTGCACTTGTATTAGTGTGAAAAAAACACTTTTTGCATTGTGATAGTGTTGAAAAACCACTTTTCGCACTTGTGTTAGTGTTGAAAAACAACTTTTCGCACTTGTGTTGGTGCAGGAAACCACTTTTGCACTTGTATTGGTGTGGAAAAAACACTTTTTGCACTTGTGATAGTGTTGAAAAACCACTTTTCGCACTTGTGTTAGTGTTGAAAAACCACTTTTCGCACTTGTGTTGGTGCAGGAAACCACTTTTGCACTTGTATTAGTGTGGAAAAACCACTTTTCACACTTGTGTTAGTGTTGAAAAACCACTTTTCGCACTTGTGTTAGTGTTGAAAAACCACTTTTCGCACTTGTGTTGGTGCAGGAAACCACTTTTGCACTTGTATTAGTGTGGAAAAAACACTTTTTGCATTGTGATAGTGTTGAAAAACCACTTTTCGCACTTGTGTTAGTGTTGAAAAACCACTTTTCGCACTTGTGTTGGTGCAGGAAACCACTTTTGCACTTGTATTAGTGTGGAAAAACCACTTTTCGCACTTGTGATAGTGTTGAAAAACCACTTTTCGCACTTGTGTTAGTGTTGAAAAACCACTTTTCGCACTTGTGTTGGTGCAGGAAACCACTTTTGCACTTGTATTAGTGTGGAAAAACCACTTTTCGCACTTGGGTTAGTGTTGATAAACCACATTTAGCACTTGTGTTAGTGTTGAAAAACCACTTTTCGCACATTTGTTAGTGTTGAAAAACCACTTTTCGCACTTGTGTTGGTGCAGGAAACCACTTTTGCCCTTGTATTAGTGTGGAAAAAACACTTTTCGCACTTGTGTTAGTGTTGATAAACCACTTTTCGCACTTGTGTTAGTGTTGAAAAACCACTTTCCGCACATTTGTTAGTGTTGAAAAACCACTTTTCGCACTTGTGTTGGTGCAGGAAACCACTTTTGCACTTGTATTAGTGTGGAAAAAACACTTTTCGCACTTGTGTTAGTGTTGATAAACCACTTTTCGCACGTGTTAGTGTTGAAAAACCACTTTTCGCACATTTGTTAGTGTTGAAAAACCACTTTTTGCTCTTGTGTTGGTGCAGGAAACCACTTTTGCACATGTATTAATGTGGAAAAAACACTTTTTGCACTTGTGATAGTGTTGAAAAACCACTTTTCGCACTTGTGTTAGTGTTGAAAAACCACTTTTCGCACTTGTGTTGGTGCAGGAAACCACTTTTGCACTTGTATTAGTGTGGAAAAACCACTTTTCGTACTTGTGTTAGTGTTGAAAAACCACTTTTCGCACTTGTGTTAATGTTGAAAAACCACTTTTCGCACTTGTGTTGGTGCAGGAAACCACTTTTGCACTTGTATTTGTGTGGAAAAAACACTTTTTGCACTTGTGTTAGTGTTGATAAACCACTTTTCGCACTTGTGTTAGTGTTGAAAAACCACTTTTCGCACATTTGTTAGTGTTGAAAAACCACTTTTCGCACTTGTGTTGGTGCAGGAAACCACTTTTGCAATTGTATTAATGAGGAAAAAACACTTTTTGCACTTGTGATAGTGTTGAAAAACCACTTTTCGCACTTGTGTTAGTGTTGAAAAACCACTTTTCGCACTTGTGTTGGTGCAGGAAACCACTTTTGCACTTGTATTAATGTGGAAAAACCACTTTTCGTACTTGTGTTAGTGTTGAAAAACCACTTTTCGCACTTGTGTTAGTGTTGAAAAACCACTTTTCGCACTTGTGTTGGTGCAGGAAACCACTTTTGCACTTGTATTAGTGTGGAAAAAACACTTTTTGCACTTGTGATAGTGTTGAAAAACCACTTTTCGCACTTGTGTTAGTGTTGAAAAACCACTTTTCGCCCTTGTGTTAGTGTTGAAAAACCACTTTTCGCACTTGTGTTGGTGCAGGAAACCACTTTTGCACTTGTATTAGTGTGGAAAAACCACTTTTTGCATTTGTGATAGTGTTGAAAAACCACTTTTCGCACTTGTGTTAGTGTTGAAAAACCACTTTTCGCACTTGTGTTAGTGTTGAAAAACCACTTTTCGCACATTTGTTAGTGTTGAAAAACCACTTTTCGCACTTGTGTTGGTGCAGGAAACCACTTTTGCACTTGTATTAGTGTGGAAAAAACACTTTTCGCACTTGTGTTAGTGTTGATAAACCACTTTTCGCACTTGTGTTAGTGTTGAAAAACCACTTTTCGCACATTTGTTAGTGTTGAAAAACCACTTTTCGCACTTGTGTTGGTGCAGGAAACCACTTTTGCACTTGTATTAGTGTGGAAAAAACACTTTTTGCACTTGTGATAGTGTTGAAAAACCACTTTTCGCACTTGTGTTAGTGTTGAAAAACCACTTTTCGCACTTGTGTTGGTGCAGGAAACCACTTTTGCACTTGTATTAGTGTGGAAAAACCACTTTTTGCACTTGTGTTAGTGTTGAAAAACCACTTTTCACACTTGTGTTAGTGTTGAAAAACCACTTTTCGCACTTGTGTTGGTGCAGGAAACCACTTTTGCACTTGTATTAGTGTGAAAAAAACACTTTTTGCATTGTGATAGTGTTGAAAAACCACTTTTCGCACTTGTGTTAGTGTTGAAAAACAACTTTTCGCACTTGTGTTGGTGCAGGAAACCACTTTTGCACTTGTATTGGTGTGGAAAAAACACTTTTTGCACTTGTGATAGTGTTGAAAAACCACTTTTCGCACTTGTGTTAGTGTTGAAAAACCACTTTTCGCACTTGTGTTGGTGCAGGAAACCACTTTTGCACTTGTATTAGTGTGGAAAAACCACTTTTCACACTTGTGTTAGTGTTGAAAAACCACTTTTCGCATTTGTGTTAGTGTTGAAAAACCACTTTTCGCACTTGTGTTGGTGCAGGAAACCACTTTTGCACTTGTATTAGTGTGGAAAAAACACTTTTTGCATTGTGATAGTGTTGAAAAACCACTTTTCGCACTTGTGTTAGTGTTGAAAAACCACTTTTCGCACTTGTGTTGGTGCAGGAAACCACTTTTGCACTTGTATTAGTGTGGAAAAACCACTTTTCGCACTTGTGATAGTGTTGAAAAACCACTTTTCGCACTTGTGTTAGTGTTGAAAAACCACTTTTCGCACTTGTGTTGGTGCAGGAAACCACTTTTGCACTTGTATTAGTGTGGAAAAACCACTTTTCGCACTTGGGTTAGTGTTGATAAACCACATTTAGCACTTGTGTTAGTGTTGAAAAACCACTTTTCGCACATTTGTTAGTGTTGAAAAACCACTTTTCGCACTTGTGTTGGTGCAGGAAACCACTTTTGCCCTTGTATTAGTGTGGAAAAAACACTTTTCGCACTTGTGTTAGTGTTGATAAACCACTTTTCGCACTTGTGTTAGTGTTGAAAAACCACTTTCCGCACATTTGTTAGTGTTGAAAAACCACTTTTCGCACTTGTGTTGGTGCAGGAAACCACTTTTGCACTTGTATTAGTGTGGAAAAAACACTTTTCGCACTTGTGTTAGTGTTGATAAACCACTTTTCGCACGTGTTAGTGTTGAAAAACCACTTTTCGCACATTTGTTAGTGTTGAAAAACCACTTTTTGCTCTTGTGTTGGTGCAGGAAACCACTTTTGCACATGTATTAATGTGGAAAAAACACTTTTTGCACTTGTGATAGTGTTGAAAAACCACTTTTCGCACTTGTGTTAGTGTTGAAAAACCACTTTTCGCACTTGTGTTGGTGCAGGAAACCACTTTTGCACTTGTATTAGTGTGGAAAAACCACTTTTCGTACTTGTGTTAGTGTTGAAAAACCACTTTTCGCACTTGTGTTAATGTTGAAAAACCACTTTTCGCACTTGTGTTGGTGCAGGAAACCACTTTTGCACTTGTATTTGTGTGGAAAAAACACTTTTTGCACTTGTGTTAGTGTTGATAAACCACTTTTCGCACTTGTGTTAGTGTTGAAAAACCACTTTTCGCACATTTGTTAGTGTTGAAAAACCACTTTTCGCACTTGTGTTGGTGCAGGAAACCACTTTTGCAATTGTATTAATGAGGAAAAAACACTTTTTGCACTTGTGATAGTGTTGAAAAACCACTTTTCGCACTTGTGTTAGTGTTGAAAAACCACTTTTCGCACTTGTGTTGGTGCAGGAAACCACTTTTGCACTTGTATTAATGTGGAAAAACCACTTTTCGTACTTGTGTTAGTGTTGAAAAACCACTTTTCGCACTTGTGTTAGTGTTGAAAAACCACTTTTCGCACTTGTGTTGGTGCAGGAAACCACTTTTGCACTTGTATTAGTGTGGAAAAAACACTTTTTGCACTTGTGATAGTGTTGAAAAACCACTTTTCGCACTTGTGTTAGTGTTGAAAAACCACTTTTCGCCCTTGTGTTAGTGTTGAAAAACCACTTTTCGCACTTGTGTTGGTGCAGGAAACCACTTTTGCACTTGTATTAGTGTGGAAAAACCACTTTTTGCATTTGTGATAGTGTTGAAAAACCACTTTTCGCACTTGTGTTAGTGTTGAAAAATCATTTTTCGCACTTGTGTTAGTGTTGAAAAACCACTTTTCGCACTTGTGTTGGTGCAGGAAACCACTTTTGCACTTGTATTAGTGTGGAAAAAACACTTTTCGCACTTGTGTTAGTGTTGATAAACCACTTTTCGCACTTGTGTTAGTGTTGAAAAACCACTTTTCGCACATTTGTTAGTGTTGAAAAACCACTTTTCGCACTTGTGTTGGTGCAGGAAACCACTTTTGCACTTGTATTAGTGTGGAAAAAACACTTTTTGCACTTGTGATAGTGTTGAAAAACCACTTTTCGCACTTGTGTTAGTGTTGAAAAACCACTTTTCGCACTTGTGTTGGTGCAGGAAACCACTTTTGCACTTGTATTAGTGTGGAAAAACCACTTTTCGCACTTGTGTTAGTGTTGAAAAACCACTTTTCGCACTTGTGTTAGTGTTGAAAAACCACTTTTCGCACTTGTGTTGGTGCAGGAAACCACTTTTGCACTTGTATTAGTGTGGAAAAAACACTTTTTGCATTGTGATAGTGTTGAAAAACCACTTTTCGCACTTGTGTTAGTGTTGAAAAACCACTTTTCGCACTTGTGTTGGTGCAGGAAACCACTTTTGCACTTGTATTAGTGTGGAAAAACCACTTTTCGCACTTGTGATAGTGTTGAAAAACCACTTTTCGCACTTGTGTTAGTGTTGAAAAACAACTTTTCGCACTTGTGTTGGTGCAGGAAACCACTTTTGCACTTGTATTAGTGTGGAAAAACCACTTTTCGCACTTGGGTTAGTGTTGATAAACCACTTTTAGCACTTGTGTTAGTGTTGAAAAACCACTTTTCGCACATTTGTTAGTGTTGAAAAACCACTTTTCGCACTTGTGTTGGTGCAGGAAACCACTTTTGCACTTGTATTAGTGTGGAAAAAACACTTTTCGCACTTGTGTTAGTGTTGATAAACCACTTTTCGCACTTGTGTTAGTGTTGAAAAACCACTTTTCGCACATTTGTTAGTGTTGAAAAACCACTTTTCGCTCTTGTGTTGGTGCAGGAAACCACTTTTGCACTTGTATTAGTGTGGAAAAACCACTTTTCGTACTTGTGTTAGTGTTGAAAAACCACTTTTCGCACTTGTGTTAATGTTGAAAAACCACTTTTCGCACTTGTGTTAATGTTGAAAAACCACTTTTCGCACTTGTGTTGGTGCAGGAAACCACTTTTGCACTTGTATTAGTGTGGAAAAAACACTTTTTGCACTTGTGTTAGTGTTGATAAACCACTTTTCGCACTTGTGTTAGTGTTGAAAAACCACTTTTCGCACATTTGTTAGTGTTGAAAAACCACTTTTCGCACTTGTGTTGGTGCAGGAAACCACTTTTGCAATTGTATTAATGAGGAAAAAACACTTTTTGCACTTGTGATAGTGTTGAAAAACCACTTTTCGCACTTGTGTTAGTGTTGAAAAACCACTTTTCGCACTTGTGTTGGTGCAAGAAACCACTTTTGCACTTGTATTAGTGTGGAAAAACCACTTTTCGTACTTGTGTTAGTGTTGAAAAACCACTTTTCGCACTTGTGTTAGTGTTGAAAAACCACTTTTCGCACTTGTGTTGGTGCAGGAAACCACTTTTGCACTTGTATTAGTGTGGAAAAAACACTTTTTGCACTTGTGATAGTGTTGAAAAACCACTTTTCACACTTGTGTTAGTGTTGAAAAACCACTTTTCGCCCTTGTGTTAGTGTTGAAAAACCACTTTTCGCACTTGTGTTGGTGCAGGAAACCACTTTTGCACTTGTATTAGTGTGGAAAAACCACTTTTTGCATTTGTGATAGTGTTGAAAAACCACTTTTCGCACTTGTGTTAGTGTTGAAAAATCATTTTTCGCACTTGTGTTAGTGTTGAAAAACCACTTTTCGCACATTTGTTAGTGTTGAAAAACCACTTTTCGCACTTGTGTTGGTGCAGGAAACCACTTTTGCACTTGCATTAGTGTGGAAAAACACTTTTTGCACTTGTGTTAGTGTTGATAAACCACTTTTTGCACTTGTGTTAGTGTTGAAAAACCACTTTTCACACATTTGTTAGTGTTGAAAAACCACTTTTCGCACTTGTGTTGGTGCAGGAAACCACTTTTGCACTTGTATTAGTGTGGAAAAACCACTTTTCGTACTTGTGTTAGTGTTGAAAAACCACTTTTCGCACTTGTTTTAGTGTTGAAAAACCACTTTTCGCACTTGTGTTGGTGCAGGAAACCACTTTTGCACTTGTATTAGTGTGGAAAAAACACTTTTTGCACTTGTGATAGTGTTGAAAAACCACTTTTCACACTTGTGTTAGTGTTGAAAAACCACTTTTCGCCCTTGTGTTAGTGTTGAAAAACCACTTTTCGCACTTGTGTTGGTGCAGGAAACCACTTTTGCACTTGTATTAGTGTGAAAAACCACTTTTTGCATTTGTGATAGTGTTGAAAAACCACTTTTCGCACTTGTGTTAGTGTTGAAAAATCATTTTTCGCACTTGTGTTAGTGTTGAAAAACCACTTTTCGCACATTTGTTAGTGTTGAAAAACCACTTTTCGCACTTGTGTTGGTGCAGGAAACCACTTTTGCACTTGTATTAGTGTGGAAAAACACTTTTTGCACTTGTGTTAGTGCTGATAAACCACTTTTTGCACTTGTGTTAGTGTTGAAAAACCACTTTTCACACATTTGTTAGTGTTGAAAAACCACTTTTCGCACTTGTGTTGGTGCAGGAAACCACTTTTGCACTTGTATTAGTGTGGAAAAACCACTTTTTGCACTTGTGATAGTGTTGAAAAACCACTTTTCGCACTTGTGTTAGTGTTGAAAAACCCCTTTTCGCACTTGTGTTGGTGCAGGAAACCACTTTTGCACTTGTATTAGTGTGGAAAAACCACTTTTCGCACTTGTGATAGTGTTGAAAAACCACTTTTCGCACTTGTGTTAGTGTTGAAAAACCACTTTTCGCACTTGTGTTGGTGCAGGAAACCACTTTTGCACTTGTATTAGTGTGGAAAAACCACTTTTCGCACTTGTGTTAGCGTTGATAAACCACTTTTCGCACTTGTGTTAGTGTTGAAAAACCACTTTTCGCACATTTGTTAGTGTTGAAAAACCACTTTTCGCACTTGTGTTGGTGCAGGAAACCACTTTTGCACTTGTATTAGTGTGAAAAAAACACTTTTCGCACTTGTGTTAGTGTTGATAAACCACTTTTCGCACTTGTGTTAGTGTTGAAAAACCACTTTTCGCACATTTGTTAGTGTTGAAAAACCACTTTTCGCACTTGTGTTGGTGCAGGAAACCACTTTTGCACTTGTATTAGTGTGGAAAAAACACTTTTTGCACTTGTGATAGTGTTGAAAAACCACTTTTCGCACTTGTGTTGGTGCAGGAAACCACTTTTGCACTTGTATTAGTGTGGAAAAACCACTTTTCGCACTTGTGTTAGTGTTGAAAAACCACTTTTCGCACTTGTGTTAGTGTTGAAAAACCACTTTTCGCACTTGTGTTGGAGCAGGAAACCACTTTTGCACTTGTATTAGAGTGAAAAAAACACTTTTTGCATTGTGATAGTGTTGAAAAACCACTTTTCGCACTTGTGTTAGTGTTGAAAAACCACTTTTCGCACTTGTGTTGGTGCAGGAAACCACTTTTGCACTTATATTAGTGTGGAAAAACCACTTTTCGCACTTGTGATAGTGTTGAAAAACCACTTTTCGCACGTGTGTTAGTGTTGAAAAACCACTTTTCGCACTTGTGTTGGTGCAGGAAACCACTTTTGCACTTGTATTAGTGTGGAAAAACCACTTTTTGCACTTGGGTTAGTGTTGATAAACCACTTTTAGCACTTGTGTTAGTGTTGAAAAACCACTTTTCGCACATTTGTTAGTGTTGAAAAACCACTTTTCTCACTTGTGTTGGTGCAGGAAACCACTTTTGCACTTGTATTAGTGTGGAAAAAACACTTTTCGCACTTGTGTTAGTGTTGATAAACCACTTTTCGCACTTGTGTTGGTGTTGAAAAACCACTTTTCGCACATTTGTTAGTGTTGAAAAACCACTTTTCGCACTTGTGTTGGTGCAGGAAACCACTTTTGCACTTGTATTAGTGTGGAAAAACCACTTTTCGCACTTGTGTTCGTGTTGATGAACCACTTTTCGCACTTGTGTTAGTGTTGAAAAACCACTTTTCGCACATTTGTTAGTGTTGAAAAACCACTTTTCGCACTTGTGTTGGTGCAGGAAACCACGTTTGCACTTGTATTAGTGTGGAAAAAACCACTTTTCGCACTTGTGATAGTGTTGAAAAACCACTTTTCGCACTTGTGTTAGTGTTGAAAAACCACTTTTTGCACTTGTGTTGGTGCAGGAAACCACTTTTGCACTTGTATTAGTGTGGAAAAACCACATATCGCACTTGGGTTAGTGTTGATAAACCACTTTTTGCACCTGTGTTGGTGCAGGAAACCACTTTTGCACTTGTATTAGTGTGGAAAAACCACTTTTTGCATTTGTGATAGTGTTGAAAAACCACTTTTCGCACTTGTGTTAGTGTTGAAAAATCATTTTTCGCACTTGTGTTAGTGTTGAAAAACCACTTTTCGCACATTTGTTAGTGTTGAAAAACCACTTTTCGCACTTGTGTTGGTGCAGGAAACCACTTTTGCACTTGTATTAGTGTGGAAAAACACTTTTTGCACTTGTGTTAGTGTTGATAAACCACTTTTTGCACTTGTGTTAGTGTTGAAAAACCACTTTTCACACATTTGTTAGTGTTGAAAAACCACTTTTCGCACTTGTGTTGGTGCAGGAAACCACTTTTGCACTTGTATTAGTGTGGAAAAACCACTTTTTTCACTTGTGATAGTGTTGAAAAACCACTTTTCGCACTTGTGTTAGTGTTGAAAAACCCCTTTTCGCACTTGTGTTGGTGCAGGAAACCACTTTTGCACTTGTATTAGTGTGGAAAAACCACTTTTTGCACTTGTGATAGTGTTGAAAATCCACTTTTCGCACTTGTGTTAGTGTTGAAAAACCACTTTTCGCACTTGTGTTGGTGCAGGAAACCACTTTTGCACTTGTATTAGTGTGGAAAAACCACTTTTCACACTTGTGTTAGCGTTGATAAACCACTTTTCGCACTTGTGTTAGTGTTGAAAAAACACTTTTCGCACATTTTTTAGTGTTGAAAAACCACTTTTCGCACTTGTGTTGGTGCAGGAAACCACTTTTGCACTTGTATTAGTGTGGAAAAAACACTTTTCGCACTTGTGTTAGTGTTGATAAACCACTTTTCGCACTTGTGTTAGTGTTGAAAAACCACTTTTCGCACATTTGTTAGTGTTGAAAAACCACTTTTCGCACTTGTGTTGGTGCAGGAAACCACTTTTGCACTTGTATTAGTGTGGAAAAAACACTTTTTGCACTTGTGATAGTGTTGAAAAACCACTTTTCGCACTTGTGTTAGTGTTGAAAAACCACTTTTCGCACTTGTGTTGGTGCAGGAAACCACTTTTGCACTTGTATTAGTGTGGAAAAACCACTTTTCGCACTTGTCTTAGTGTTGAAAAACCACTTTTCGCACTTGTGTTAGTGTTGAAAAACCACTTTTCGCACTTGTGTTGGTGCAGGAAACCACTTTTGCACTTGTATTAGTGTGAAAAAAACACTTTTTGCATTGTGATAGTGTTGAAAAACCACTTTTCGCACTTGTGTTAGTGTTGAAAAACCACTTTTCGCACTTGTGTTGGTGCAGGAAACCACTTTTGCACTTGTATTAGTGTGGAAAAACCACTTTTCGCACTTGTGATAGTGTTGAAAAACCACTTTTCGCACTTGTGTTAGTGTTGAAAAACCACTTTTCGCACTTGTGTTGGTGCAGGAAACCACTTT
Organism: Myxine glutinosa; assembly: GCF_964187855.1. Taxonomy (NCBI): domain Eukaryota; kingdom Metazoa; phylum Chordata; class Myxini; order Myxiniformes; family Myxinidae; genus Myxine; species Myxine glutinosa. Next base: position 28,508 of record NW_027618144.1, on the reverse strand, counting down.
TGCACTTGTATTAGTGTGGAAAAACCACTTTTTGCACTTGGGTTAGTGTTGATAAACCACTTTTAGCACTTGTGTTAGTGTTGAAAAACCACTTTTCGCACATTTGTTAGTGTTGAAAAACCACTTTTCTCAATTGTGTTGGTGCAGGAAACCACTTTTGCACTTGTATTAGTGTGGAAAAAACACTTTTTGCACTTGTGTTAGTGTTGATAAACCACTTTTCGCACTTGTGTTGGTGTTGAAAAACCACTTTTCGCACATTTGTTAGTGTTGAAAAACCACTTTTCGCACTTGTGTTGGTGCAGGAAACCACTTTTGCACTTTTATTAGTGTGGAAAAACCACTTTTCGCACTTGTGTTCGTGTTGATGAACCACTTTTCGCACTTGTGTTAGTGTTGAAAAACCGCTTTTCGCACATTTGTTAGTGTTGAAAAACCACTTTTCGCACTTGTGTTGGTGCAGGAAACCACGTTTGCACTTGTATTAGTGTGGAAAAAACCACTTTTCGCACTTGTGATAGTATTGAAAAACCACTTTTCGCACTTGTGTTAGTGTTGAAAAACCACTTTTTGCACTTGTGTTGGTGCAGGAAACCACTTTTGCACTTGTATTAGTGTGGAAAAACCACTTTTCGCACTTGGGTTAGTGTTGATAAACCACTTTTCGCACTTGTGTTAGTGTTGAAAAACCACTTTTCGCACATTTGTTAGTGTTGAAAAACCACTTTTCGCACTTGTGTTGGTGCGGGAAACCACTTTTGCACTTGTATTAGTGTGGAAAAAACACTTCGCACTTGTGTTAGTGTTGATAAACCTCTTTTCGCACTTGTGTTAGTGTTGAAAAACCACTTTTCGCACATTTTTAGTGTTGAAAAACCACTTTTCGCACTTGTGTTGGTGCAGGAAACCACTTTTGCACTTGTATTAGTGTGGAAAAAACACTTTTTGCACTTGTGATAGTGTTGAAAAACCACTTTTCGCACTTGTGTTAGTGTTGAAAAACCACTTTTCGCACTTGTGTTAGTGTTGAAAAACCACTTTTCGCACTTGTGTTGGTGCAGGAAACCACTTTTGCACTTGTATAAGTGTGGAAAAACCACTTTTCGCACTTGTGTTAGTGTTGAAAAACCACTTTTCGCACTTGTGTTAGTGTTGAAAAACCACTTTTCGCACTTGTGTTGGTGCAGGAAACCACTTTTGCACTTGTATTAGTGTGGAAAAAACACTTTTTGCACTTGTGATAGTGTTGAAAAACCACTTTTCGCAGTTGTGTTGGTGCAGGAAACCACTTTTGCAGTTTTGTTAGTGTGGAAAAAACACTTTTTGCACTTGTGATAGTGTTGAAAAACCACTTTTCGCACTTGTGTTAGTGTTGAAAAACCACTTTTCGCACTTGTGTTGGTGCAGGAAACCACTTTTGCACTTGTATTAGTGTGGAAAAACCACTTTTCGCACTTGTGTTAGTGTTGAAAAACCACTTTTCGCACTTGTGTTAGTGTTGAAAAACCACTTTTCGCACTTGTGTTGGTGCAGGAAACCACTTTTGCACTTGTATTAGTGTGGAAAAAACACTTTTTGCATTGTGATAGTGTTGAAAAACCACTTTTCGCACTTGTGTTAGTGTTGAAAAACCACTTTTCGCACTTGTGTTGGTGCAGGAAACCACTTTTGCACTTGTATTAGTGTGGAAAAACACTTTTCGCACTTGTGTTAGTGTTGAAAAACCACTTTTCGCACTTGTGTTGGTGCAGGAAACCACTTTTGCACTTGTATTAGTGTGGAAAAAACACTTTTTGCACTTGTGTTAGTGTTGATAAACCACTTTTCGCACTTGTGTTAGTGTTGAAAAACCACTTTTCGCACATTTGTTAGTGTTGAAAAACCCCTTTTCGCACTTGTGTTGGTGCAGGAAACCACTTTTGCACTTGCATTAGTGTGGAAAAAACACTTTTTGCACTTGTGATAGTGTTGAAAAACCACTTTTCGCACTTGTGTTGGTGCAGGAAACCACTTTTGCACTTGTATTAGTGTGGAAAAACCACTTTTCGCACTTGTGATAGTGTTGAAAAACCACTTTTCGCACTTGTGTTAGTGTTGAAAAACCACTTTTCGCACTTGTGTTGGTGCAGGAAACCACTTTTGCACTTGTATTAGTGTGGAAAAACCACTTTTTGCACTTGGGTTAGTGTTGATAAACCACTTTTAGCACTTGTGTTAGTGTTGAAAAACCACTTTTCGCACATTTGTTAGTGTTGAAAAACCACTTTTCTCAATTGTGTTGGTGCAGGAAACCACTTTTGCACTTGTATTAGTGTGGAAAAAACACTTTTCGCACTTGTGTTAGTGTTGATAAACCACTTTTCGCACTTGTGTTGGTGTTGAAAAACCACTTTTCGCACATTTGTTAGTGTTGAAAAACCACTTTTCGCACTTGTGTTGGTGCAGGAAACCACTTTTGCACTTGTATTAGTGTGGAAAAACCACTTTTCGCACTTGCGTTCGTGTTGATGAACCACTTTTCGCACTTGTGTTAGTGTTGAAAAACCACTTTTCGCACATTTGTTAGTGTTGAAAAACCACTTTTCGCACTTGTGTTGGTGCAGGAAACCACGTTTGCACTTGTATTAGTGTGGAAAAAACCACTTTTCGCACTTGTGATAGTATTGAAAAACCACTTTTCGCACTTGTGTTAGTGTTGAAAAACCACTTTTTGCACTTGTGTTGGTGCAGGAAACCACTTTTGCACTTGTATTAGTGTGGAAAAACCACATTTCGCACTTGGGTTAGTGTTGATAAACCACTTTTCGCACTTGTGTTAGTGTTGAAAAACCACTTTTCGCACATTTGTTAGTGTTGAAAAACCACTTTTCGCACTTGTGTTGGTGCGGGAAACCACTTTTGCACTTGTATTAGTGTGGAAAAAACACTTCGCACTTGTGTTAGTGTTGATAAACCTCTTTTCGCACTTGTGTTAGTGTTGAAAAACCACTTTTCGCACATTTTTAGTGTTGAAAAACCACTTTTCGCACTTGTGTTGGTGCAGGAAACCACTTTTGCACTTGTATTAGTGTGGAAAAAACACTTTTTGCACTTGTGATAGTGTTGAAAAACCACTTTTCGCACTTGTGTTAGTGTTGAAAAACCACTTTTCGCACTTGTGTTAGTGTTGAAAAACCACTTTTCGCACTTGTGTTGGTGCAGGAAACCACTTTTGCACTTGTATAAGTGTGGAAAAACCACTTTTCGCACTTGTGTTAGTGTTGAAAAACCACTTTTCGCACTTGTGTTAGTGTTGAAAAACCACTTTTCGCACTTGTGTTGGTGCAGGAAACCACTTTTGCACTTGTATTAGTGTGGAAAAAACACTTTTTGCACTTGTGATAGTGTTGAAAAACCACTTTTCGCAATTGTGTTGGTGCAGGAAACCACTTTTGCACTTGTGTTAGTGTGGAAAAACACTTTTTGCACTTGTGATAGTGTTGAAAAACCACTTTTCGCACTTGTGTTAGTGTTGAAAAACCACTTTTCGCACTTGTGTTGGTGCAGGAAACCACTTTTGCACTTGTATTAGTGTGGAAAAACCACTTTTCGCACTTGTGTTAGTGTTGAAAAACCACTTTTCGCACTTGTGTTAGTGTTGAAAAACCACTTTTCGCACTTGTGTTGGTGCAGGAAACCACTTTTGCACTTGTATTAGTGTGGAAAAAACACTTTTTGCATTGTGATAGTGTTGAAAAACCACTTTTCGCACTTGTGTTAGTGTTGAAAAACCACTTTTCGCACTTGTGTTGGTGCAGGAAACCACTTTTGCACTTGTATTAGTGTGGAAAAAACACTTTTCGCACTTGTGTTAGTGTTGAAAAACCACTTTTCGCACTTGTGTTGGTGCAGGAAACCACTTTTGCACTTGTATTAGTGTGGAAAAAACACTTTTTGCACTTGTGTTAGTGTTGATAAACCACTTTTCGCACTTGTGTTAGTGTTGAAAAACCACTTTTCGCACATTTGTTAGTGTTGAAAAACCCCTTTTCGCACTTGTGTTGGTGCAGGAAACCACTTTTGCACTTGCATTAGTGTGGAAAAAACACTTTTTGCACTTGTGATAGTGTTGAAAAAACACTTTTCGCACTTGTGTTGGTGCAGGAAACCACTTTTGCACTTGTATTAGTGTGGAAAAACCACTTTTCGCACTTGTGATAGTGTTGAAAAACCACTTTTCGCACTTGTGTTAGTATTGAAAAACCACTTTTCGCACTTGTGTTGGTGCAGGAAACCACTTTTGCACTTGTATTAGTGTGGAAAAACCACTTTTCGCACTTGTGTTAGTGTTGATAAACCACTTTTCGCACTTGTGTTAGTGTTGAAAAACCACTTTTCGCACATTTGTTAGTGTTGAAAAACCACTTTTCGCACTTGTGTTGGTGCAGGAAACCACTTTTGCACTTGTATTAGTGTGGAAAAAACACTTTTCGCACTTGTGTTAGTGTTGATAAACCACTTTTCGCACTTGTGTTAGTGTTGAAAAACCACTTTTCGCACATTTGTTAGTGTTGAAAAACCACTTTTCGCACTTGTGTTGGTGCAGGAAACCACTTTTGCACATGTATTAATGTGGAAAAAACACTTTTTGCACTTGTGATAGTGTTGAAAAACCACTTTTCGCACTTGTGTTAGTGTTGAAAAACCACTTTTCGCACTTGTGTTGGTGCAGGAAACCACTTTTGCACTTGTATTAGTGTGGAAAAACCACTTTTTGCATTTGTGATAGTGTTGAAAAACCACTTTTCGCACTTGTGTTAGTGTTGAAAAATCATTTTTCGCACTTGTGTTAGTGTTGAAAAACCACTTTTCGCACATTTGTTAGTGTTGAAAAACCACTTTTCGCACTTGTGTTGGTGCAGGAAACCACTTTTGCACTTGTATTAGTGTGGAAAAACACTTTTTGCACTTGTGTTAGTGTTGATAAACCACTTTTTGCACTTGTGTTAGTGTTGAAAAACCACTTTTCACACATTTGTTAGTGTTGAAAAACCACTTTTCGCACTTGTGTTGGTGCAGGAAACCACTTTTGCACTTGTATTAGTGTGGAAAAACCACTTTTTTCACTTGTGATAGTGTTGAAAAACCACTTTTCGCACTTGTGTTAGTGTTGAAAAACCCCTTTTCGCACTTGTGTTGGTGCAGGAAACCACTTTTGCACTTGTATTAGTGTGGAAAAACCACTTTTCGCACTTGTGATAGTGTTGAAAAACCACTTTTCGCACTTGTGTTAGTGTTGAAAAACCACTTTTCGCACTTGTGTTGGTGCAGGAAACCACTTTTGCACTTGTATTAGTGTGGAAAAACCACTTTTCACACTTGTGTTAGCGTTGATAAACCACTTTTCGCACTTGTGTTAGTGTTGAAAAACCACTTTTTGCACATTTGTTAGTGTTGAAAAACCACTTTTCGCACTTGTGTTGGTGCAGGAAACCACTTTTGCACTTGTATTAGTGTGGAAAAAACACTTTTCGCACTTGTGTTAGTGTTGATAAACCACTTTTCGCACTTGTGTTAGTGTTGAAAAACCACTTTTCGCACATTTGTTAGTGTTGAAAAACCACTTTTCGCACTTGTGTTGGTGCAGGAAACCACTTTTGCACTTGTATTAGTGTGGAAAAAACACTTTTTGCACTTGTGATAGTGTTGAAAAACCACTTTTCGCACTTGTGTTAGTGTTGAAAAACCACTTTTCGCACTTGTGTTGGTGCAGGAAACCACTTTTGCACTTGTATTAGTGTGGAAAAACCACTTTTCGCACTTGTGTTAGTGTTGAAAAACCACTTTTCGCACTTGTGTTAGTGTTGAAAAACCACTTTTCGCACTTGTGTTGGTGCAGGAAACCACTTTTGCACTTGTATTAGTGTGAAAAAAACACTTTTTGCATTGTGATAGTGTTGAAAAACCACTTTTCGCACTTGTGTTAGTGTTGAAAAACCACTTTTCGCACTTGTGTTGGTGCAGGAAACCACTTTTGCACTTGTATTAGTGTGGAAAAACCACTTTTCGCACTTGTGATAGTGTTGAAAAACCACTTTTCGCACTTGTGTTAGTGTTGAAAAACCACTTTTCACACTTGTGTTGGTGCAGGAAACCACTTTTGCACTTGTATTAGTGTGGAAAAACCACTTTTTGCACTTGGGTTAGTGTTGATAAACCACTTTTAGCACTTGTGTTAGTGTTGAAAAACCACTTTTCGCACATTTGTTAGTGTTGAAAAACCACTTTTCTCAATTGTGTTGGTGCAGGAAACCACTTTTGCACTTGTATTAGTGTGGAAAAAACACTTTTCGCACTTGTGTTAGTGTTGATAAACCACTTTTCGCACTTGTGTTGGTGTTGAAAAACCACTTTTCGCACATTTGTTAGTGTTGAAAAACCACTTTTCGCACTTGTGTTGGTGCAGGAAACCACTTTTGCACTTTTATTAGTGTGGAAAAACCACTTTTCGCACTTGTGTTCGTGTTGATGAACCACTTTTCGCACTTGTGTTAGTGTTGAAAAACCACTTTTCGCACATTTGTTAGTGTTGAAAAACCACTTTTCGCACTTGTGTTGGTGCAGGAAACCACGTTTGCACTTGTATTAGTGTGGAAAAAACCACTTTTCGCACTTGTGATAGTATTGAAAAACCACTTTTCGCACTTGTGTTAGTGTTGAAAAACCACTTTTTGCACTTGTGTTGGTGCAGGAAACCACTTTTGCACTTGTATTAGTGTGGAAAAACCACTTTTCGCACTTGGGTTAGTGTTGATAAACCACTTTTCGCACTTGTGTTAGTGTTGAAAAACCACTTTTCGCACATTTGTTAGTGTTGAAAAACCACTTTTCGCACTTGTGTTGGTGCGGGAAACCACTTTTGCACTTGTATTAGTGTGGAAAAAACACTTCGCACTTGTGTTAGTGTTGATAAACCTCTTTTCGCACTTGTGTTAGTGTTGAAAAACCACTTTTCGCACATTTTTAGTGTTGAAAAACCACTTTTCGCACTTGTGTTGGTGCAGGAAACCACTTTTGCACTTGTATTAGTGTGGAAAAAACACTTTTTGCACTTGTGATAGTGTTGAAAAACCACTTTTCGCACTTGTGTTAGTGTTGAAAAACCACTTTTCGCACTTGTGTTAGTGTTGAAAAACCACTTTTCGCACTTGTGTTGGTGCAGGAAACCACTTTTGCACTTGTATAAGTGTGGAAAAACCACTTTTCGCACTTGTGTTAGTGTTGAAAAACCACTTTTCGCACTTGTGTTAGTGTTGAAAAACCACTTTTCGCACTTGTGTTGGTGCAGGAAACCACTTTTGCACTTGTATTAGTGTGGAAAAAACACTTTTCGCACTTGTGTTAGTGTTGAAAAACCACTTTTCGCACTTGTGTTGGTGCAGGAAACCACTTTTGCACTTGTATTAGTGTGGAAAAAACACTTTTTGCACTTGTGTTAGTGTTGATAAACCACTTTTCGCACTTGTGTTAGTGTTGAAAAACCACTTTTCGCACATTTGTTAGTGTTGAAAAACCCCTTTTCGCACTTGTGTTGGTGCAGGAAACCACTTTTGCACTTGCATTAGTGTGGAAAAAACACTTTTTGCACTTGTGATAGTGTTGAAAAACCACTTTTCGCACTTGTGTTGGTGCAGGAAACCACTTTTGCACTTGTATTAGTGTGGAAAAACCACTTTTCGCACTTGTGATAGTGTTGAAAAACCACTTTTCGCACTTGTGTTAGTGTTGAAAAACCACTTTTCGCACTTGTGTTGGTGCAGGAAACCACTTTTGCACTTGTATTAGTGTGGAAAAACCACTTTTTGCACTTGGGTTAGTGTTGATAAACCACTTTTAGCACTTGTGTTAGTGTTGAAAAACCACTTTTCGCACATTTGTTAGTGTTGAAAAACCACTTTTCTCAATTGTGTTGGTGCAGGAAACCACTTTTGCACTTGTATTAGTGTGGAAAAAACACTTTTCGCACTTGTGTTAGTGTTGATAAACCACTTTTCGCACTTGTGTTGGTGTTGAAAAACCACTTTTCGCACATTTGTTAGTGTTGAAAAACCACTTTTCGCACTTGTGTTGGTGCAGGAAACCACTTTTGCACTTGTATTAGTGTGGAAAAACCACTTTTCGCACTTGTGTTCGTGTTGATGAACCACTTTTCGCACTTGTGTTAGTGTTGAAAAACCACTTTTCGCACATTTGTTAGTGTTGAAAAACCACTTTTCGCACTTGTGTTGGTGCAGGAAACCACGTTTGCACTTGTATTAGTGTGGAAAAAACCACTTTTCGCACTTGTGATAGTATTGAAAAACCACTTTTCGCACTTGTGTTAGTGTTGAAAAACCACTTTTTGCACTTGTGTTGGTGCAGGAAACCACTTTTGCACTTGTATTAGTGTGGAAAAACCACTTTTCGCACTTGGGTTAGTGTTGATAAACCACTTTTCGCACTTGTGTTAGTGTTGAAAAACCACTTTTCGCACATTTGTTAGTGTTGAAAAACCACTTTTCGCACTTGTGTTGGTGCGGGAAACCACTTTTGCACTTGTATTAGTGTGGAAAAAACACTTCGCACTTGTGTTAGTGTTGATAAACCTCTTTTCGCACTTGTGTTAGTGTTGAAAAACCACTTTTCGCACATTTTTAGTGTTGAAAAACCACTTTTCGCACTTGTGTTGGTGCAGGAAACCACTTTTGCACTTGTATTAGTGTGGAAAAAACACTTTTTGCACTTGTGATAGTGTTGAAAAACCACTTTTCGCACTTGTGTTAGTGTTGAAAAACCACTTTTCGCACTTGTGTTAGTGTTGAAAAACCACTTTTCGCACTTGTGTTGGTGCAGGAAACCACTTTTGCACTTGTATAAGTGTGGAAAAACCACTTTTCGCACTTGTGTTAGTGTTGAAAAACCACTTTTCGCACTTGTGTTAGTGTTGAAAAACCACTTTTCGCACTTGTGTTGGTGCAGGAAACCACTTTTGCACTTGTATTAGTGTGGAAAAAACACTTTTTGCACTTGTGATAGTGTTGAAAAACCACTTTTCGCAATTGTGTTGGTGCAGGAAACCACTTTTGCACTTGTGTTAGTGTGGAAAAAACACTTTTTGCACTTGTGATAGTGTTGAAAAACCACTTTTCGCACTTGTGTTAGTGTTGAAAAACCACTTTTCGCACTTGTGTTGGTGCAGGAAACCACTTTTGCACTTGTATTAGTGTGGAAAAACCACTTTTCGCACTTGTGTTAGTGTTGAAAAACCACTTTTCGCACTTGTGTTAGTGTTGAAAAACCACTTTTCGCACTTGTGTTGGTGCAGGAAACCACTTTTGCACTTGTATTAGTGTGGAAAAAACACTTTTTGCATTGTGATAGTGTTGAAAAACCACTTTTCGCACTTGTGTTAGTGTTGAAAAACCACTTTTCGCACTTGTGTTGGTGCAGGAAACCACTTTTGCACTTGTATTAGTGTGGAAAAACCACTTTTCGCACTTGTGATAGTGTTGAAAAACCACTTTTCGCACTTGTGTTAGTGTTGAAAAACCACTTTTCACACTTGTGTTGGTGCAGGAAACCACTTTTGCACTTGTATTAGTGTGGAAAAACCACTTTTTGCACTTGGGTTAGTGTTGATAAACCACTTTTAGCACTTGTGTTAGTGTTGAAAAACCACTTTTCGCACATTTGTTAGTGTTGAAAAACCACTTTTCTCAATTGTGTTGGTGCAGGAAACCACTTTTGCACTTGTATTAGTGTGGAAAAAACACTTTTCGCACTTGTGTTAGTGTTGATAAACCACTTTTCGCACTTGTGTTGGTGTTGAAAAACCACTTTTCGCACATTTGTTAGTGTTGAAAAACCACTTTTCGCACTTGTGTTGGTGCAGGAAACCACTTTTGCACTTTTATTAGTGTGGAAAAACCACTTTTCGCACTTGTGTTCGTGTTGATGAACCACTTTTCGCACTTGTGTTAGTGTTGAAAAACCACTTTTCGCACATTTGTTAGTGTTGAAAAACCACTTTTCGCACTTGTGTTGGTGCAGGAAACCACGTTTGCACTTGTATTAGTGTGGAAAAAACCACTTTTCGCACTTGTGATAGTATTGAAAAACCACTTTTCGCACTTGTGTTAGTGTTGAAAAACCACTTTTTGCACTTGTGTTGGTGCAGGAAACCACTTTTGCACTTGTATTAGTGTGGAAAAACCACTTTTCGCACTTGGGTTAGTGTTGATAAACCACTTTTCGCACTTGTGTTAGTGTTGAAAAACCACTTTTCGCACATTTGTTAGTGTTGAAAAACCACTTTTCGCACTTGTGTTGGTGCGGGAAACCACTTTTGCACTTGTATTAGTGTGGAAAAAACACTTCGCACTTGTGTTAGTGTTGATAAACCTCTTTTCGCACTTGTGTTAGTGTTGAAAAACCACTTTTCGCACATTTTTAGTGTTGAAAAACCACTTTTCGCACTTGTGTTGGTGCAGGAAACCACTTTTGCACTTGTATTAGTGTGGAAAAAACACTTTTTGCACTTGTGATAGTGTTGAAAAACCACTTTTCGCACTTGTGTTAGTGTTGAAAAACCACTTTTCGCACTTGTGTTAGTGTTGAAAAACCACTTTTCGCACTTGTGTTGGTGCAGGAAACCACTTTTGCACTTGTATAAGTGTGGAAAAACCACTTTTCGCACTTGTGTTAGTGTTGAAAAACCACTTTTCGCACTTGTGTTAGTGTTGAAAAACCACTTTTCGCACTTGTGTTGGTGCAGGAAACCACTTTTGCACTTGTATTAGTGTGGAAAAAACACTTTTCGCACTTGTGTTAGTGTTGAAAAACCACTTTTCGCACTTGTGTTGGTGCAGGAAACCACTTTTGCACTTGTATTAGTGTGGAAAAAACACTTTTTGCACTTGTGTTAGTGTTGATAAACCACTTTTCGCACTTGTGTTAGTGTTGAAAAACCACTTTTCGCACATTTGTTAGTGTTGAAAAACCCCTTTTCGCACTTGTGTTGGTGCAGGAAACCACTTTTGCACTTGCATTAGTGTGGAAAAAACACTTTTTGCACTTGTGATAGTGTTGAAAAACCACTTTTCGCACTTGTGTTGGTGCAGGAAACCACTTTTGCACTTGTATTAGTGTGGAAAAACCACTTTTCGCACTTGTGATAGTGTTGAAAAACCACTTTTCGCACTTGTGTTAGTGTTGAAAAACCACTTTTCGCACTTGTGTTGGTGCAGGAAACCACTTTTGCACTTGTATTAGTGTGGAAAAACCACTTTTTGCACTTGGGTTAGTGTTGATAAACCACTTTTAGCACTTGTGTTAGTGTTGAAAAACCACTTTTCGCACATTTGTTAGTGTTGAAAAACCACTTTTCTCAATTGTGTTGGTGCAGGAAACCACTTTTGCACTTGTATTAGTGTGGAAAAAACACTTTTCGCACTTGTGTTAGTGTTGATAAACCACTTTTCGCACTTGTGTTGGTGTTGAAAAACCACTTTTCGCACATTTGTTAGTGTTGAAAAACCACTTTTCGCACTTGTGTTGGTGCAGGAAACCACTTTTGCACTTGTATTAGTGTGGAAAAACCACTTTTCGCACTTGTGTTCGTGTTGATGAACCACTTTTCGCACTTGTGTTAGTGTTGAAAAACCACTTTTCGCACATTTGTTAGTGTTGAAAAACCACTTTTCGCACTTGTGTTGGTGCAGGAAACCACGTTTGCACTTGTATTAGTGTGGAAAAAACCACTTTTCGCACTTGTGATAGTATTGAAAAACCACTTTTCGCACTTGTGTTAGTGTTGAAAAACCACTTTTTGCACTTGTGTTGGTGCAGGAAACCACTTTTGCACTTGTATTAGTGTGGAAAAACCACTTTTCGCACTTGGGTTAGTGTTGATAAACCACTTTTCGCACTTGTGTTAGTGTTGAAAAACCACTTTTCGCACATTTGTTAGTGTTGAAAAACCACTTTTCGCACTTGTGTTGGTGCGGGAAACCACTTTTGCACTTGTATTAGTGTGGAAAAAACACTTCGCACTTGTGTTAGTGTTGATAAACCTCTTTTCGCACTTGTGTTAGTGTTGAAAAACCACTTTTCGCACATTTTTAGTGTTGAAAAACCACTTTTCGCACTTGTGTTGGTGCAGGAAACCACTTTTGCACTTGTATTAGTGTGGAAAAAACACTTTTTGCACTTGTGATAGTGTTGAAAAACCACTTTTCGCACTTGTGTTAGTGTTGAAAAACCACTTTTCGCACTTGTGTTAGTGTTGAAAAACCACTTTTCGCACTTGTGTTGGTGCAGGAAACCACTTTTGCACTTGTATAAGTGTGGAAAAACCACTTTTCGCACTTGTGTTAGTGTTGAAAAACCACTTTTCGCACTTGTGTTAGTGTTGAAAAACCACTTTTCGCACTTGTGTTGGTGCAGGAAACCACTTTTGCACTTGTATTAGTGTGGAAAAAACACTTTTTGCACTTGTGATAGTGTTGAAAAACCACTTTTCGCAATTGTGTTGGTGCAGGAAACCACTTTTGCACTTGTGTTAGTGTGGAAAAAACACTTTTTGCACTTGTGATAGTGTTGAAAAACCACTTTTCGCACTTGTGTTAGTGTTGAAAAACCACTTTTCGCACTTGTGTTGGTGCAGGAAACCACTTTTGCACTTGTATTAGTGTGGAAAAACCACTTTTCGCACTTGTGTTAGTGTTGAAAAACCACTTTTCGCACTTGTGTTAGTGTTGAAAAACCACTTTTCGCACTTGTGTTGGTGCAGGAAACCACTTTTGCACTTGTATTAGTGTGGAAAAAACACTTTTTGCATTGTGATAGTGTTGAAAAACCACTTTTCGCACTTGTGTTAGTGTTGAAAAACCACTTTTCGCACTTGTGTTGGTGCAGGAAACCACTTTTGCACTTGTATTAGTGTGGAAAAAACACTTTTCGCACTTGTGTTAGTGTTGAAAAACCACTTTTCGCACTTGTGTTGGTGCAGGAAACCACTTTTGCACTTGTATTAGTGTGGAAAAAACACTTTTTGCACTTGTGTTAGTGTTGATAAACCACTTTTCGCACTTGTGTTAGTGTTGAAAAACCACTTTTCGCACATTTGTTAGTGTTGAAAAACCCCTTTTCGCACTTGTGTTGGTGCAGGAAACCACTTTTGCACTTGCATTAGTGTGGAAAAAACACTTTTTGCACTTGTGATAGTGTTGAAAAACCACTTTTCGCACTTGTGTTGGTGCAGGAAACCACTTTTGCACTTGTATTAGTGTGGAAAAACCACTTTTCGCATTTGTGATAGTGTTGAAAAACCACTTTTCGCACTTGTGTTAGTATTGAAAAACCACTTTTCGCACTTGTGTTGGTGCAGGAAACCACTTTTGCACTTGTATTAGTGTGGAAAAACCACTTTTCGCACTTGTGTTAGTGTTGATAAACCACTTTTCGCACTTGTGTTAGTGTTGAAAAACCACTTTTCGCACATTTGTTAGTGTTGAAAAACCACTTTTCGCACTTGTGTTGGTGCAGGAAACCACTTTTGCACTTGTATTAGTGTGGAAAAAACACTTTTCGCACTTGTGTTAGTGTTGATAAACCACTTTTCGCACTTGTGTTAGTGTTGAAAAACCACTTTTCGCACATTTGTTAGTGTTGAAAAACCACTTTTCGCACTTGTGTTGGTGCAGGAAACCACTTTTGCACTTGTATTAATGTGGAAAAAACACTTTTTGCACTTGTGATAGTGTTGAAAAACCACTTTTCGCACTTGTGTTAGTGTTGAAAAACCACTTTTCGCACTTGTGTTGGTGCAGGAAACCACTTTTGCACTTGTATTAGTGTGGAAAAACCACTTTTCGTACTTGTGTTAGTGTTGAAAAACCACTTTTCGCACGTGTGTTAGTGTTGAAAAACCACTTTTCGCACTTGTGTTGGTGCAGGAAACCACTTTTGCACTTGTATTAGTGTGGAAAAAACACTTTTTGCACTTGTGGTAGTGTTGAAAAACCACTTTTCGCACTTGTGTTAGTGTTGAAAAACCACTTTTCGCCCTTGTGTTAGCGTTGAAAAACCACTTTTCGCACTTGTGTTGGTGCAGGAAACCACTTTTGCACTTGTATTAGTGTGGAAAAACCACTTTTTGCACTTGTGATAGTGTTGAAAAACCACTTTTCGCACTTGTGTTAGTGTTGAAAAATCATTTTTCGCACTTGTGTTAGTGTTGAAAAACCACTTTTCGCACATTTGTTAGTGTTGAAAAACCACTTTTCGCACTTGTGTTGGTGCAGGAAACCACTTTTGCACTTGTATTAGTGTGGAAAAAACACTTTTTGCACTTGTGTTAGTGTTGATAAACACTTTTCGCACTTGTGTTAGTGTTGAAAAACCACTTTTCACACATTTGTTAGTGTTGAAAAACCACTTTTCGCACTTGTGTTGGTGCAGGAAACCACTTTTGCACTTGTATTAGTGTGGAAAAACCACTTTTTGCACTTGTGATAGTGTTGAAAAACCACTTTTCGCACTTGTGTTAGTGTTGAAAAACCACTTTTCGCACTTGTGTTGGTGCAGGAAACCACTTTTCGCACTTGTGTTGGTGCAGGAAACCACTTTTGCACTTGTATTAGTGTGGAAAAACCACTTTTCGCACTTGTGTTCGTGTTGATAAACCACTTTTCGCACTTGTGTTAGTGTTGAAAAACCACTTTTCACACATTTGTTAGTTTTGAAAAACCACTTTTCGCACTTGTGTTGGTGCAGGAAACCACTTTTGCACTTGTATTAGTGTGGAAAAAACACTTTTTGCACTTGTGTTAGTGTTGATAAACCACTTTTCGCACTTGTGTTAGTGTTGAAAAACCACTTTTCGCACATTTGTTAGTGTTGAAAAACCACTTTTCGCACTTGTGTTGGTGCAGGAAACTACTTTTGCACTTGTATTAGTGTGGAAAAACCACTTTTCGCACTTGTGTTCGTGTTGATAAACCACTTTTCGCACTTGTGTTAGTGTTGAAAAACCACTTTTCGCACATTTGTTAGTGTTGAAAAACCACTTTTCGCACTTGTGATAGTGTTGAAAAACCACTTTTCGCACTTGGGTTAGTGTTGATAAACCACTTTTCGCACTTGTGTTAGTGTTGAAAAACCACTTTTCGCACATTTGTTAGTGTTGAAAAACCACTTTTCGCACTTGTGTTGGTGCAGGAAACCACTTTTGCACTTGTATTAGTGTGGAAAAAACACTTTTCGCACTTGTGTTAGTGTTGATAAACCACTTTTCGCACTTGTGTTAGTGTTGAAAAACCACTTTTCGCACTTGTGTTGGTGTAGGAAACCACTTTTGCACTTGTATTAGTGTGGAAAAACCACTTTTCGCACTTGTGTTCGTGTTGATAAACCACTTTTCGCACTTGTATTAGTGTGGAAAAACCACTTTTCGCACTTGTGTTCGTGTTGATAAACCACTTTTCGCACTTGTGTTAGTGTGGAAAAACCACTTTTCGCACTTGGGTTAGTGTTGATAAACCACTTTTCGCACTTGTGTTAGTGTTGAAAAACCACTTTTCGCACATTTGTTAGTGTTGAAAAACCACTTTTCGCACTTGTGTTGGTGCAGGAAACCACTTTTGCACTTGTATTAGTGTGGAAAAAACACTTTTCGCACTTGTGTTAGTGTTGATAAACCACTTTTCGCACTTGTGTTAGTGTTGAAAAACCACTTTTCGCACATTTGTTAGTGTTGAAAAACCACTTTTCGCACTTGTGTTGGTGCAGGAAACCACTTTTGCACTTGTATTAGTGTGGAAAAAACACTTTTTGCACTTGTGATAGTGTTGAAAAACCACTTTTCGCACTTGTGTTAGTGTTGAAAAACCACTTTTCGCACTTGTGTTAGTGTTGAAAAACCACTTTTCACACTTGTGTTGGTGCAGGAAACCACTTTTGCACTTGTATTAGTGTGGAAAAACCACTTTTCGCACTTGTGTTAGTGTTGAAAAACCACTTTTCGCACTTGTGTTAGTGCTGAAAAACCACTTTTCGCACTTGTGTTGGTGCAGGAAACCACTTTTGCACTTGTATTAGTGTGGAAAAAACACTTTTTGCACTTGTGATAGTGTTGAAAAACCACTTTTCGCACGTGTGTTAGTGTTGAAAAATCTTTTTCGCACTTGTGTTAGTGTTGAAAAACCACTTTTCGCACTTGTGTTGGTGCAGGAAACCACTTTTGCACTTGTATTAGTGTGGAAAAAACCACTTTTCGCACTTGTGATAGTGTTGAAAAACCACTTTTCGCACTTGTGTTAGTGTTGAAAAAACACTTTTCGCACTTGTGTTGGTGCAGGAAACCACTTTTGCACTTGTGTTAGTGTGGCAAAACCACTTTTCGCACTTGGGTTAGTGTTGATAAACCACTTTTAGCACTTGTGTTAGTGTTGAAAAACTACTTTTCGCACATTTGTTAGTGTTGAAAAACCACTTTTCGCACTTGTGTTGGTGCAGGAAACCACTTTTGCACTTGTATTAGTGTGGAAAAAACACTTTTCGCACTTGTGTTAGTGTTGATAAACCACTTTTCGCACTTGTGTTAGTGTTGAAAAACCACTTTTCGCACATTTGTTAGTGTTGAAAAACCACTTTTCGCACTTGTGTTGGTGCAGGAAACCACTTTTGCACTTGTATTAGTGTGGAAAAACCACTTTTCGCACTTGTGTTCGTGTTGATAAACCACTTTTCGCACTTGTGTTAGTGTTGAAAAACCACTTTTCGCACATTTGTTAGTGTTGAAAAACCACTTTTCGCACTTGTGATAGTGTTGAAAAACCACTTTTCGCACTTGGGTTAGTGTTGATAAACCACTTTTCGCACTTGTGTTAGTGTTGAAAAACCACTTTTCGCACATTTGTTAGTGTTGAAAAACCACTTTTCGCACTTGTGTTGGTGCAGGAAACCACTTTTGCACTTGTATTAGTGTGGAAAAAACACTTTTCGCACTTGTGTTAGTGTTGATAAACCACTTTTCGCACTTGTGTTAGTGTTGAAAAACCACTTTTCGCACTTGTGTTGGTGGAGGAAACCACTTTTGCACTTGTATTAGTGTGGAAAAACCACTTTTCGCACTTGTGTTCGTGTTGATAAACCACTTTTCGCACTTGTGTTAGTGTTGAAAAACCACTTTTCGCACTTGTGTTGGTGCAGGAAACCACTTTTGCACTTGTATTAGTTTGGAAAAACCACTTTTCGCACTTGGGTTAGTGTTGATAAACCACTTTTCGCACTTGTGTTAGTGTTGAAAAACCACTTTTCGCACATTTGTTAGTGTTGAAAAACCACTTTTCGCACTTGTGTTGGTGCAGGAAACCACTTTTGCACTTGTATTAGTGTGGAAAAAACACTTTTTGCACTTGTGTTAGTGTTGATAAACCACTTTTCGCACTTGTGTTAGTGTTGAAAAACCACTTTTCGCACATTTGTTAGTGTTGAAAAACCACTTTTCGCACTTGTGTTGGTGCAGGAAACCACTTTTGCACTTGTATTAGTGTGGAAAAAACACTTTTTGCACTTGTGATAGTGTTGAAAAACCACTTTTCGCACTTGTGTTAGTGTTGAAAAACCACTTTTCGCACTTGTGTTAGTGTTGAAAAACCACTTTTCACACTTGTGTTGGTGCAGGAAACCACTTTTGCACTTGTATTAGTGTGGAAAAACCACTTTTCGCACTTGTGTTAGTGTTGAAAAACCACTTTTCGCACTTGTGTTAGTGTTGAAAAACCACTTTTCGCACTTGTGTTGGTGCAGGAAACCACTTTTGCACTTGTATTAGTGTGGAAAAAACACTTTTTGCACTTGTGATAGTGTTGAAAAACCACTTTTCGCACTTGTGTTAGTGTTGAAAAATCTTTTTCGCACTTGTGTTAGTGTTGAAAAACCACTTTTCGCACATTTGTTAGTGTTGAAAAACCACTTTTCGCACTTGTGTTGGTGCAGGAAACCACTTTTGCACTTGTATTAGTGTGGAAAAAACACTTTTTGCACTTGTGTTAGTGTTGATAAACCACTTTTCGCACTTGTGTTAGTGTTGAAAAACCACTTTTCACACATTTGTTAGTGTTGAAAAACCACTTTTCGCACTTGTGTTGGTGCAGGAAACCACTTTTGCACTTGTATTAGTGTGGAAAAACCACTTTTTGCACTTGTGATAGTGTTGAAAAACCACTTTTCGCACTTGTGTTAGTGTTGAAAAACCACTTTTCGCACTTGTGTTGGTGCAGGAAACCACTTTTGCACTTGTATTAATGTGGAAAAACCACTTTTCGCACTTGTGATAGTGTTGAAAAACCACTTTTCGCACTTGTGTTAGTGTTGAAAAACCACTTTTCGCACATTTGTTAGTGTTGAAAAACCACTTTTCGCACTTGTGTTGGTGCAGGAAACCACTTTTGCACTTGTATTAGTGTGGAAAAAACACTTTTCGCACTTGTGTTAGTGTTGAGAAACCACTTTTCGCACTTGTGTTAGTGTTGAAAAACCACTTTTCGCACATTTGTTAGTGTTGAAAAACCACTTTTCGCACTTGTGTTGGTGCAGGAAACCACTTTTGCACTTGTATTAGTGTGGAAAAAACACTTTTTGCACTTGTGATAGTGTTGAAAAACCACATTTCGCACTTGTGTTAGTGTTGAAAAACCACTTTTCGCACTTGTGTTGGTGCAGGAAACCACTTTTGCACTTGTATTAGTGTGGAAAAACCACTTTTCGCACTTGTGTTAGTGTTGAAAAACCACTTTTCGCACTTGTGTTAGTGTTGAAAAACCACTTTTCGCACTTGTGTTGGTGCAGGAAACCACTTTTGCACTTGTATAAGTGTGGAAAAAACACTTTTTGCATTGTGATAGTGTTGAAAAACCACTTTTCGCACTTGTGTTAGTGTTGAAAAACCACTTTTCGCACTTGTGTTGGTGCAGGAAACCACTTTTGCACTTGTATTAGTGTGGAAAAACCACTTTTCGCACTTGTGATAGTGTTGAAAAACCACTTTTCGCACTTGTGTTAGTGTTGAAAAACCACTTTTCGCACTTGTGTTGGTGCAGGAAACCACTTTTGCACTTGTATTAGTGTGGAAAAACCACTTTTCGCACTTGGGTTAGTGTTGATAAACCACTTTTAGCACTTGTGTTAGTGTTGAAAAACCACTTTTCGCACATTTGTTAGTGTTGAAAAACCACTTTTCGCACTTGTGTTGGTGCAGGAAACCACTTTTGCACTTGTATTAGTGTGGAAAAAACACTTTTCGCACTTGTGTTAGTGTTGATAAACCACTTTTCGCACTTGTGTTAGTGTTGAAAAACCACTTTTCGCACATTTGTTAGTGTTGAAAAACCACTTTTCGCACTTGTGTTGGTGCAGGAAACCACTTTTGCACTTGTATTAGTGTGGAAAAACCACTTTTCGCACTTGTGTTCATGTTGATAAACCACTTTTCGCACTTGTGTTAGTGTTGAAAAACCACTTTTCGCACTTGTGTTAGTGTTGAAAAACCACTTTTCGCACTTGTGTTGGTGCAGGAAACCACTTTTGCACTTGTATTAGTGTGGAAAAACCACTTTTCGTACTTGTGTTAGTGTTGAAAAACCACTTTTCGCACGTGTGTTAGTGTTGAAAAACCACTTTTCGCACTTGTGTTGGTGCAGGAAACCACTTTTGCACTTGTATTAGTGTGGAAAAAACACTTTTTGCACTTGTGGTAGTGTTGAAAAACCACTTTTCGCACTTGTGTTAGTGTTGAAAAACCACTTTTCGCCCTTGTGTTAGCGTTGAAAAACCACTTTTCGCACTTGTGTTGGTGCAGGAAACCACTTTTGCACTTGTATTAGTGTGGAAAAACCACTTTTTGCACTTGTGATAGTGTTGAAAAACCACTTTTCGCACTTGTGTTAGTGTTGAAAAATCATTTTTCGCACTTGTGTTAGTGTTGAAAAACCACTTTTCGCACATTTGTTAGTGTTGAAAAACCACTTTTCGCACTTGTGTTGGTGCAGGAAACCACTTTTGCACTTGTATTAGTGTGGAAAAAACACTTTTTGCACTTGTGTTAGTGTTGATAAACACTTTTCGCACTTGTGTTAGTGTTGAAAAACCACTTTTCACACATTTGTTAGTGTTGAAAAACCACTTTTCGCACTTGTGTTGGTGCAGGAAACCACTTTTCGCACTTGTGTTGGTGCAGGAAACCACTTTTGCACTTGTATTAGTGTGGAAAAACCACTTTTCGCACTTGTGTTCGTGTTGATAAACCACTTTTCGCACTTGTGTTAGTGTTGAAAAACCACTTTTCACACATTTGTTAGTGTTGAAAAACCACTTTTCGCACTTGTGTTGGTGCAGGAAACCACTTTTCGCACATTTGTTAGTGTTGAAAAACCACTTTTCGCACTTGTGTTGGTGCAGGAAACCACTTTTGCACTTGTATTAGTGTGGAAAAACCACTTTTCGCACTTGTGTTCGTGTTGATAAACCACTTTTCGCACTTGTGTTAGTGTTGAAAAACCACTTTTCGCACATTTGTTAGTGTTGAAAAACCACTTTTCGCACTTGTGATAGTGTTGAAAAACCACTTTTCGCACTTGGGTTAGTGTTGATAAACCACTTTTCGCACTTGTGTTAGTGTTGAAAAACCACTTTTCGCACATTTGTTAGTGTTGAAAAACCACTTTTCGCACTTGTGTTGGTGCAGGAAACCACTTTTGCACTTGTATTAGTGTGGAAAAAACACTTTTCGCACTTGTGTTAGTGTTGATAAACCACTTTTCGCACTTGTGTTAGTGTTGAAAAACCACTTTTCGCACTTGTGTTGGTGTAGGAAACCACTTTTGCACTTGTATTAGTGTGGAAAAACCACTTTTCGCACTTGTGTTCGTGTTGATAAACCACTTTTCGCACTTGTGTTAGTGTTGAAAAACCACTTTTCGCACTTGTGTTGGTGCAGGAAACCACTTTTGCACTTGTATTAGTGTGGAAAAACCACTTTTCGCACTTGGGTTAGTGTTGATAAACCACTTTTCGCACTTGTGTTAGTGTTGAAAAACCACTTTTCGCACATTTGTTAGTGTTGAAAAACCACTTTTCGCACTTGTGTTGGTGCAGGAAACCACTTTTGCACTTGTATTAGTGTGGAAAAAACACTTTTCGCACTTGTGTTAGTGTTGATAAACCACTTTTCGCACTTGTGTTAGTGTTGAAAAACCACTTTTCGCACATTTGTTAGTGTTGAAAAACCACTTTTCGCACTTGTGTTGGTGCAGGAAACCACTTTTGCACTTGTATTAGTGTGGAAAAAACACTTTTTGCACTTGTGATAGTGTTGAAAAACCACTTTTCGCACTTGTGTTAGTGTTGAAAAACCACTTTTCGCACTTGTGTTAGTGTTGAAAAACCACTTTTCACACTTGTGTTGGTGCAGGAAACCACTTTTGCACTTGTATTAGTGTGGAAAAACCACTTTTCGCACTTGTGTTAGTGTTGAAAAACCACTTTTCGCACTTGTGTTAGTGCTGAAAAACCACTTTTCGCACTTGTGTTGGTGCAGGAAACCACTTTTGCACTTGTATTAGTGTGGAAAAAACACTTTTTGCACTTGTGATAGTGTTGAAAAACCACTTTTCGCACATGTGTTAGTGTTGAAAAATCTTTTTCGCACTTGTGTTAGTGTTGAAAAACCACTTTTCACACTTGTGTTGGTGCAGGAAACCACTTTTGCACTTGTATTAGTGTGGAAAAAACCACTTTTCGCACTTGTGATAGTGTTGAAAAACCACTTTTCGCACTTGTGTTAGTGTTGAAAAAACACTTTTCGCACTTGTGTTGGTGCAGGAAACCACTTTTGCACTTGTGTTAGTGTGGCAAAACCACTTTTCGCACTTGGGTTAGTGTTGATAAACCACTTTTAGCACTTGTGTTAGTGTTGAAAAACTACTTTTCGCACATTTGTTAGTGTTGAAAAACCACTTTTCGCACTTGTGTTGGTGCAGGAAACCACTTTTGCACTTGTATTAGTGTGGAAAAAACACTTTTCGCACTTGTGTTAGTGTTGATAAACCACTTTTCGCACTTGTGTTAGTGTTGAAAAACCACTTTTCGCACATTTGTTAGTGTTGAAAAACCACTTTTCGCACTTGTGTTGGTGCAGGAAACCACTTTTGCACTTGTATTAGTGTGGAAAAACCACTTTTCGCACTTGTGTTAGTGTTGAAAAACCACTTTTCGCACATTTGTTAGTGTTGAAAAACCACTTTTCGCACTTGTGATAGTGTTGAAAAACCACTTTTCGCACTTGGGTTAGTGTTGATAAACCACTTTTCGCACTTGTGTTAGTGTTGAAAAACCACTTTTCGCACATTTGTTAGTGTTGAAAAACCACTTTTCGCACTTGTGTTGGTGCAGGAAACCACTTTTGCACTTGTATTAGTGTGGAAAAAACACTTTTCGCACTTGTGTTAGTGTTGATAAACCACTTTTCGCACTTGTGTTAGTGTTGAAAAACCACTTTTCGCACTTGTGTTGGTGTAGGAAACCACTTTTGCACTTGTATTAGTGTGGAAAAACCACTTTTCGCACTTGTGTTCGTGTTGATAAACCACTTTTCGCACTTGTGTTAGTGTTGAAAAACCACTTTTCGCACTTGTGTTGGTGCAGGAAACCACTTTTGCACTTGTATTAGTTTGGAAAAACCACTTTTCGCACTTGGGTTAGTGTTGATAAACCACTTTTCGCACTTGTGTTAGTGTTGAAAAACCACTTTTCGCACATTTGTTAGTGTTGAAAAACCACTTTTCGCACTTGTGTTGGTGCAGGAAACCACTTTTGCACTTGTATTAGTGTGGAAAAAACACTTTTCGCACTTGTGTTAGTGTTGATAAACCACTTTTCGCACTTGTGTTAGTGTTGAAAAACCACTTTTCGCACATTTGTTAGTGTTGAAAAACCACTTTTCGCAATTGTGTTGGTGCAGGAAACCACTTTTGCACTTGTATTAGTGTGGAAAAAACACTTTTTGCACTTGTGATAGTGTTGAAAAACCACTTTTCGCACTTGTGTTAGTGTTGAAAAACCACTTTTCGCACTTGTGTTAGTGTTGAAAAACCACTTTTCACACTTGTGTTGGTGCAGGAAACCACTTTTGCACTTGTATTAGTGTGGAAAAACCACTTTTCGCACTTGTGTTAGTGTTGAAAAACCACTTTTCGCACTTGTGTTAGTGTTGAAAAACCACTTTTCGCACTTGTGTTGGTGCAGGAAACCACTTTTGCACTTGTATTAGTGTGGAAAAAACACTTTTTGCACTTGTGATAGTGTTGAAAAACCACTTTTCGCACTTGTGTTAGTGTTGAAAAATCTTTTTCGCACTTGTGTTAGTGTTGAAAAACCACTTTTCGCACATTTGTTAGTGTTGAAAAACCACTTTTCGCACTTGTGTTGGTGCAGGAAACCACTTTTGCACTTGTATTAGTGTGGAAAAAACACTTTTTGCACTTGTGTTAGTGTTGATAAACCACTTTTCGCACTTGTGTTAGTGTTGAAAAACCACTTTTCACACATTTGTTAGTGTTGAAAAACCACTTTTCGCACTTGTGTTGGTGCAGGAAACCACTTTTGCACTTGTATTAGTGTGGAAAAACCACTTTTTGCACTTGTGATAGTGTTGAAAAACCACTTTTCGCACTTGTGTTAGTGTTGAAAAACCACTTTTCGCACTTGTGTTGGTGCAGGAAACCACTTTTGCACTTGTATTAATGTGGAAAAACCACTTTTCACACTTGTGATAGTGTTGAAAAACCACTTTTCGCACTTGTGTTAGTGTTGAAAAACCACTTTTCGCACATTTGTTAGTGTTGAAAAACCACTTTTCGCACTTGTGTTGGTGCAGGAAACCACTTTTGCACTTGTATTAGTGTGGAAAAAACACTTCGCACTTGTGTTAGTGTTGAGAAACCACTTTTCGCACTTGTGTTAGTGTTGAAAAACCACTTTTCGCACATTTGTTAGTGTTGAAAAACCACTTTTCGCACTTGTGTTGGTGCAGGAAACCACTTTTGCACTTGTATTAGTGTGGAAAAACACTTTTTGCACTTGTGATAGTGTTGAAAAACCACATTTCGCACTTGTGTTAGTGTTGAAAAACCAGTTTTCGCACTTGTGTTGGTGCAGGAAACCACTTTTGCACTTGTATTAGTGTGGAAAAACCACTTTTCGCACTTGTGTTAGTGTTGAAAAACCACTTTTCGCACTTGTGTTAGTGTTGAAAAACCACTTTTCGCACTTGTGTTGGTGCAGGAAACCACTTTTGCACTTGTATTAGTGTGGAAAAAACACTTTTTGCATTGTGATAGTGTTGAAAAACCACTTTTCGCACTTGTGTTAGTGTTGAAAAACCACTTTTCGCACTTGTGTTGGTGCAGGAAACCACTTTTGCACTTGTATTAGTGTGGAAAAACCACTTTTCGCACTTGTGATAGTGTTGAAAAACCACTTTTCGCACTTGTGTTAGTGTTGAAAAACCACTTTTCGCACTTGTGTTGGTGCAGGAAACCACTTTTGCACTTGTATTAGTGTGGAAAAACCACTTTTCGCACTTGGGTTAGTGTTGATAAACCACTTTTAGCACTTGTGTTAGTGTTGAAAAACCACTTTTCGCACATTTGTTAGTGTTGAAAAACCACTTTTCGCACTTGTGTTGGTGCAGGAAACCACTTTTGCACTTGTATTAGTGTGGAAAAAACACTTTTCGCACTTGTGTTAGTGTTGATAAACCACTTTTCGCACTTGTGTTAGTGTTGAAAAACCACTTTTCGCACATTTGTTAGTGTTGAAAAACCACTTTTCGCACTTGTGTTGGTGCAGGAAACCACTTTTGCACTTGTATTAGTGTGGAAAAACCACTTTTCGCACTTGTGTTCATGTTGATAAACCACTTTTCGCACTTGTGTTAGTGTTGAAAAACCACTTTTCGCACTTGTGTTAGTGTTGAAAAACCACTTTTCGCACTTGTGTTGGTGCAGGAAACCACTTTTGCACTTGTATTAGTGTGGAAAAACCACTTTTCGTACTTGTGTTAGTGTTGAAAAACCACTTTTCGCACGTGTGTTAGTGTTGAAAAACCACTTTTCGCACTTGTGTTGGTGCAGGAAACCACTTTTGCACTTGTATTAGTGTGGAAAAAACACTTTTTGCACTTGTGGTAGTGTTGAAAAACCACTTTTCGCACTTGTGTTAGTGTTGAAAAACCACTTTTCGCCCTTGTGTTAGCGTTGAAAAACCACTTTTCGCACTTGTGTTGGTGCAGGAAACCACTTTTGCACTTGTATTAGTGTGGAAAAACCACTTTTCGCACTTGTGATAGTGTTGAAAAACCACTTTTCGCACTTGTGTTAGTGTTGAAAAACCACTTTTGCACTTGTATTAGTGTGGAAAATCCACTTTTCGCACTTGTGTTAGTGTTGAAAAACCACTTTTCGCACTTGTGTTAGTGTTGAAAAACCACTTTTCGCACTTGTGTTGGTGCAGGAAACCACTTTTCGCACTTGTATTAGTGTGGAAAAAACACTTTTCGCACTTGTGTTAGTGTTGATAAACCACTTTTCGCACTTGTGTTAGTGTTGAAAAACCACTTTTCGCACATTTGTTAGTGTTGAAAAACCACTTTTCGCACTTGTGTTGGTGCAGGAAACCACTTCTGCACTTGTATTAGTGTGGAAAAACCACTTTTCGCACTTGTGTTCATGTTGATAAACCACTTTTCGCACTTGTGATAGTGTTGAAAAACCACTTTTCGCACTTGTGTTAGTGTTGAAAAATCACTTTTCGCACTTGTGTTGGTGCAGGAAACCACTTTTGCACTTGTATTAGTGTGGAAAAACCACTTTTCGCACTTGTGATAGTGTTGAAAAACCACTTTTCGCACTTGTGTTAGTGTTGAAAAACCACTTTTCGCACTTGTGTTGGTGCAGGAAACCACTTTTGCACTTGTATTAGTGTGGAAAAACCACTTTTCGCACTTGTGTTAGTGTTGATAAACCACTTTTCGCACTTGTGTTAGTGTTGAAAAACCACTTTTCGCACATTTGTTAGTGTTGAAAAACCACTTTTCGCACTTGTGTTGGTGCAGGAAACCACTTTTGCACTTGTATTAGTGTGGAAAAACACTTTTCGCACTTGTGTTAGTGTTGATAAACCACTTTTAGCACTTGTGTTAGTGTTGAAAAACCACTTTTCGCACATTTGTTAGTGTTGAAAAACCACTTTTCGCACTTGTGTTGGTGCAGGAAACCACTTTTGCACTTGTATTAGTGTGGAAAAAACACTTTTTGCACTTGTGATAGTGTTGAAAAACCACTTTTTGCACTTGTGTTAGTGTTGAAAAACCACTTTTCGCACTTGTGTTGGTGCAGGAAACCACTTTTGCACTTGTATTAGTGTGGAAAAAACCACTTTTCGCACTTGTGTTAGTGTTGAAAAACCACTTTTCGCACTTGTGTTAGTGTTGTAAAACCACTTTTCGCACTTGTGTTAGTGCAGGAAACCACTTTTGCACTTGTATTGGTGTGGAAAAAACACTTTTCGCACTTGTGTTAGTGTTGAAAAACCACTTTTCGCACTTGTGTTGGTGCAGGAAACCACTTTTGCACTTGTATTAGTGTGGAAAAAACACTTTTCGCACTTGTGTTAGTGTTGATAAACCACTTTTCGCACTTGTGTTAGTGTTGAAAAACCATTTTTCGCACTTGTGTTAGTGTTGAAAAACCACTTTTCGCACTTGTGTGGGTGCAGGAAACCACTTTTGCACTTGTATTAGTGTGGAAAAACCACTTTTCGTACTTGTGTTAGTGTTGAAAAACCATTTTTCGCACTTGTGTTAGTGTTGAAAAACGACTTTTCGCACTTGTGTTGGTACAGGAAACCACTTTTGCACTTGTATTAGTGTGGAAAAAACACTTTTTGCACTTGTGATAGTGTTGAAAAACCACTTTTCGCACTTGTGTTAGTGTTGAAAAACCACTTTTCGCACTTGTGTTAGTGTTGAAAAACCACTTTTCGCACTTGTGTTGGTGCAGGAAACCACTTTTGCACTTGTATTAGTGTGGAAAAACCACTTTTCGCACTTGTGATAGTGTTGAAAAACCACTTTTCGCACTTGTGTTAGTGTTGAAAAACCACTTTTCGCACTTGTGTTGGTGCAGGAAACCACTTTTGCACTTG
Source organism: Myxine glutinosa (assembly GCF_964187855.1). Lineage (NCBI taxonomy): Eukaryota > Metazoa > Chordata > Myxini > Myxiniformes > Myxinidae > Myxine > Myxine glutinosa. The sequence goes on along the minus strand of NW_027618144.1, from coordinate 1,226 downwards.
TATTAGTGTGGAAAAACCACTTTTCGCACTTGTGTTAGTGTTGATAAACCACTTTTCGCACTTGTGTTAGTGTTGAAAAACCACTTTTCGCACATTCGTTGGTGTTGAAAAACCACTTTTCGCACTTGTGTTGGTGCAGGAAACCACTTTTGCACTTGTATTAGTGTGGAAAAAACACTTTTTGCACTTGTGATAGTGTTGAAAAACCACTTTTCGCACTTGTGTTAGTGTTGAAAAACCACTTTTCGCACTTGTGTTGGTGCAGGAAACCACTTTTGCACTTGTATTAGTGTGGAAAATCCACTTTTCGCACTTGTGTTAGTGTTGAAAAACCACTTTTCGCACTTGTGTTAGTGTTGAAAAACCACTTTTCGCACTTGTGTTGGTGCAGGAAACCACATTTGCACTTGTATTAGTGTGGAAAAAACACTTTTTGCACTTGTGATAGTGTTGAAAAACCACTTTTCGCACTTGTGTTAGTGTTGAAAAATAACTTTTCGCACTTGTGTTGGTGCAGGAAACCACTTTTGCACTTGTATTAGTGTGGAAAAACCACTTTTCGCACTTGTGATAGTGTTGAAAAACCACTTTTCGCATTTGTGTTAGTGTTGAAAAACCACTTTTGGCACTTGTGTTAGTGTTGAAAAACCACTTTTCGCACTTGTGTTGGTGCAGGAAACCACTTTTGCACTTGTATTAGTGTGGAAAAACCACTTTTCGCACTTGTGTTAGTGTTGAAAAACCACTTTTCGCACTTGTGTTAGTGTTGAAAAACCACTTTTCGCACTTGTGTTAGTGTTGAAAACCACTTTCCGCACTTGTGTTCGTGTCAAACCACTTTTCACACATGTTAGTGTTGCAGAACCACTTTCCACACTTGAGATTGCGTTGAATACCACTTATCGCACTTGCGTTACTGTTGAAAACTACTTTTTACTCTTGTTTTAGTGATGCAGAACCACTTTCCTCACTTGTGTTGGTGTTGCAGAACCACTTTCCACACTTGTGCTCGCAATGCAAAACCACTTTTCGCACTTGTGTGAGTATTGCAAAGCCACTTTCCCCACTTGTGTTAGTGTTACAAAACCACTTTCCACACTTGTGCTGGTGATGCAAAACCACTTTGCGCACTTGTGTAATTGTTGCAAAACCACTTTTCACGCTCCTGATAGTGTTGAAATCCACTTTTCGCACTTGTGTTCGTGTTAAAAAACCACTTTTTACAC